>NW_009934991.1:58209-107701 GCF_000696875.1 Nestor notabilis
TGCATACATTGCTGAAGATGGAAAGTGCTTGTTCAGATATTCAGAATACCATTTTTATCTTCATTACTCAATATTTGGCCCCATTTTACTGTATGTCACTCAAACCCTCTTTTAGATTCAGATTTATTAATTTGTGAAGGGACTCTTTTTACAGCATTAATCAACATGGCATCAGAGTGATTCAAAACCACTTAATTTTATCTCCATCACATTGCTTTGTGAGATGAGATATTCTTATTGCCATTTTACAGTTAGAGAATGAAGAAGTGAATTGCCATAAAAAGCTATATGGTCATTTCTAAGGTCAATTTTGTAATGCCTAGTTATTTACCTGTAAAAGGTTTTGTTTTGAGGGTTTTTTTTTTTGTTTTTTTTCTTTGTTAGTTTTTAGCTGTGCTGAATATAATCAGAGTTTTGATTTCTGTTGAGAGTCTATAGATAGCATTTCAGAGACCCCTCTTGCTGTTCTTTGGAAGATGGTGAACATTCAGTCTGTGGCTGTGTGTGGGGGTAGGAGTTTAAGTGGCTTGCAAAGTTTCACAGGGACTGTAGGAAGTGTGGTATTAAACTACTTTAGTAGCAAGTAGGTTGTTTTTTGGTGGTGTGGGGTGTTCTGTTTGTTTTTTTTTTTTTTTTTTTTTTTTAAGGTGTTCTTTTTCTTTAGCTGAAAGATCTTCCCTTGTTTGTTTGGGTGTGGATTTATTTTTGGGTTTTTTTTACCCTCACTTTCCAATTGGGACAAATGAGCCAAGGGCTAGATATTAACTAAGTGCTTCTTCCTTGGCTGCAAGTTATTTGTTGTCTTCCCAAGGAAAAGTTATAATGTGCTTTTGCAGCAATTTCTGTACGATAATGTATGGGATTTGAACTTCTGGCAAGACAACAACTGAAATTGAAGATCTGGTAATTTTAAGTCAAGAGAGAGATTTTGTGCTTTTATTTATAATCAAAATGACTTGCTAGAGAGTCAGTGATTCACTGTTTGTGTCCTGATGTTGGATTGGAAGCCTAGAGAAACCATTGCAGAGATGCTCTGCAGGAGGACAGATATATGGTTGATCATGTTATCTGTCAGTCTGTAGCAAGATTCTCTTGTCATGGTTGAACTGAGATATTGTTTTATTTTAGCAAGTTTTCAACTTCAGAAATACCTCTATATTTTAAAGGTAAAAGGTGGCTGATGTTGTTGGAAGAAGAACCTGAAATTTGATGTTGAAATGGAGGTGGGGTGTTCAGACTGGGACCACTAGAGTTTCTGAATATGATAGACATTAAGAGTTTTTGTGCATCAACGGAATAATGTCTTCTCATTTAATGTACTAAATTGAAGAACCTTAATTCATGCTCTTTTGAGACTTGTATTTTAATAAGGGCAGAGGGGTTTCTTTAACAGCATTCATAGTAAACTCAGGTTTTTGTTCTCTGCAGAAAGAAATTGAAGACCTCCGAGCAAGACTGACCATATTGGAAGCAAAAGATCAACAGCTAAGAAGAGAAATTGAAGAACAAGATAGGCTTATTCAGTCACAGGACTGCGAGCTGGCTGCTTTACTTGGCTGTGTTTCTTTGAGAGAACTACAGGAAATAAGCAAGGCTGTGGATGACACTTTAGCATTGTCCTATCAAATTCCATTCAGTCTGGATCTTCCAGGGACAGTAAAGAGGTATTCAAATTTCAGCATGTTGTCAGTGATACAGAGGCTTGTATCTTCCCAAAGTACTGTTGAATTTGCTGTCAGTTGTGTTCTTCATAATTGTGCAAGCTAACTAGCTGGGTTCAGACACTTTAAAAATTTCTAAGAAGAGACGTTGAAGTTCTAATATTAATATGCTTCCTCAGGAAGAAAGACTGTGTAGTTATTTGCAGGTCTTGCACTCAGTATTTTTTTATGGTAAAGAGCCACTCACAGAAAGTGTATGTATCCATCAACTGCTAATACCTATCATCAGTTTGAGCTATTTCTTGTTAACTGGTGGATTTTTTTTTTTCCCCCAGCTTGGTAATTGCAGTAATTACAACATGTTTCTCATAGCCTTAAGTGAGTACTAGGCATCATCCAAGTAAATATTGGAGATGCTTCTTGCTTCAGTGAACTTCCCATCATAATAAAGTCTGACACGTGTAAGGCTCAGACAGTGGGCTCGAGGTAGCAGGGGAAGGATGCAGCATGAAAACTGCATCCCTTAATTTAATACACTTAAATGCACAGTGTATGGTTCCTTTAAATGGAAAAGTAGCTACTCTTGGTAACCTTTTGGAAATAACCTCATCTTTATTTACAAAAGCAACATGAGTGCTTAGAGCCTAAACTGTACTGGCAGTCAATGGGATGTTGATGATGGAACTTTGAAACTGCTACATCACCAGGACAAAATAAAATTCCTGTTTATCCTAACTTACATTTCTTCCAGATAAGCAATAACTATGTTTCTTAAAGGGTTTTTTTTTTCCTCCCGTCATGTTTATTGGATTTAGTTTGGTTATATTAACATTCATGAGAAATTGCTGCTCATGTGAGCTAATTTACACAGAATTTTTTTTTTTAGTCAGCAGAACATTTTGTAAAGGAAATATTCCTCTCTTTTCAGGTTTGTTTAAAATTTTAAATTGGGTTATGGGAAATATCTTATTGAATTAAGTTTAGTTTGTTTTAATAGTATTTTATACTTGTGTTTCTGAGATTGAGGAATAGCAGTCTGTCAGAACTCAGGCTTTGATTTGAGTTTTCTCTGAGTTTTGGATTTACTTATGGAAGAATATTCAGATTTTTTTTTTCCCCTCTCACATTGCTGATGCAACATTTGAATTGCCCTTAACTCTTTGGGAATGATTTGAAGATGAGTTAAATTACTGCTGGTTCAGGAGGAACTTGCTCAGAGTTCTTTGCTCTGTAGCACCATGAATAACACAATCACTAGAGGGAAAACAGGCATTATTGAAAGTGGGTTCAAAACTTTAATGAAAATTTAGAATTAATTTCTTTCATTTCTGTTCATTTTTGAAAGATGCACTGAATGAAACTTTTCTGGTTTAGTTTTGTTTATTGATCAACTTTGTGTCACCAGGGACAATGACCAGGTGCTTCTGCTCTCTTTACCATACCTGGAATTCTGCTGTTGAAAGTGGAGACAGATAAATGCTAGTTTGGGTTGTGCAACTAAGCCTGCTCAGGCAGCTATCTGTGACAGCCTTTGGGAACAGTTTAAATCTCCTATCTCAGGTTATAGTTAGGTGCTCTTGCCAAACCCTAATGCCTTTTCTGACCAGAACTAATGGCAATGATGTAGACGTCCACCTATGGCATGGTCATTTAGAAGCTAGAGTCTGGGAGCAGGGGGAGGAAGAAGGGGTGGGGGGAGTGCGTGAGTGGCTGTGTGGTTCTGAGTTACTAGCTGGGTTTAAACCATGACAGTTCAGAACATGGAAGCTCTGGAGCCTGACTGGATCTGAACCTACCATCTCAGAGCAAGCTTTTACCTGCCAAGGATTTCAGTCTTCTGGCAGGAAGCATGTTCCATCACAGTTCTTGAGCTGTGTAGCCAGTATCTTAATGTATCCAGTAATGCAAAAGGAGAAATCTGCCAAAAGGCTAGCAGGCAGTAGGAGCCCTGACTCTGGAAGAGTGAAACTAGAGAGGATTAGTGGTTACGGCACTCAGCTGAGATGAGAGATTGACGTGGTGGTCATCATAGCTGTTGAGGGAGTTGACAACTGTCTTGAGTGATTTTTGGTTATTTTTTTTTTTGTGTGTTTTTTTTTTAATTTATATTTTTATTTCTTTACAACTTAAAAGCAAAGCGTGCTGATAGAGCCTTTCAAAGAAGCAAGGTACCACTCACTGTCTTTTCAGCAGCTTTCCTGTCTGCAGAAGATGATGGCTCACTCTGAATTAAAAACATCTTGTAGGTGTTTTCTCTACATGATGTGGCTTCTTGGTCTGATACATCCCATTCAAAATCTGCCCAAGTGTTGTATGTGCTGTAGCTGCTGCTCTACTGAAAAGTACACAAGCTGTCTTGGGAGCACAGACTGAAATATCCAGTTGTTCCAGGGATAAAAGGATTCTGGGTGGAGAAGGAATGTAAGCCACACATATACACCCCAAACTACTAGAAAGTTTATTACAAGATCTAAACCAGATGTAAAACACAGAGATATCCCAAGCAAGAAAGACAGAGACCTAAAGGCTACCAAAGAACAGATTAGGCACAGATTCTTACCAACCTACACATTTGTTCAATGACAAGGAGGCCAGCTCCAAGGTGCATTGAGAGAAAATGGGGTAGCAGGCACATACTTTGCAGGTGTCCCCACAAAGCTAAGGTTGGCCATAAAAGGTCTAGGTCCTGGTCCATCTCCCTCTTCTCCTCTCCTATCCCTCTCCTTTCTTCTCCTGATCTTTCTTGAACCCCAGGCCTTTTATATCCGGAAAAGTGCCAAGTTGTCTGGATGCAGGGGGTCAGCCTGCATCCGGAGGAGTGGCCCTGCTGGCTTCCTTTTTTCCCATGCACATTCATCCTGACGCAGGGGCTCCCCACCATGCACACCCACTCCAGGTTAATTGGAGGTTATCATCCTCATGGCCCTCCTCTGGACTTGCTCCAACAGCTCCACATCTTTCTTATGTTGAGTACACCGGAACTGTATGCAATACTCCAAGTGGGGTCTTATGAGAGCAGAGTTTGAGGGTCAGGATCACCTCCTTCGACCTACTGGTCACACTTCTTTTGATGCAGCCCAGGATATGGTTGGCTTTCTGGGCTGCAAGCGCATGCTGAATTTGGTTCAGGTTCAGTTTCTCATCGACCAGCAGCCTCAAGTCCTTCTCTGCAGGACTGCTCTCAGTCATTTCTCTGCCCAACCTGTAGTTGTTTTGCTACTTTAGGTAGCTGAAGGCATCTCAGATCCACGCTTGCATGATGGTAAGCAGACATGTTTCCAGAATGGGTTTTCTGCCACTTTGTGCTTTCAGGACAGGCTGTGTATCCAGGGGAAGAAAATGCTCTAGCAATAGTTGCAGTTATTTAACAGTGAGAGGCTGTTCAATGTCACTAGACAAAGTGGTGGGTGTTCCTTCCTTTAAAGCTGTATAGTCCATCATACTTCAGGTACAGCGATCTTACGTTTGCATCCAGTCGTGTTGTGTTCTCTCTTTCTGTAAGATGAAAAAGTAGTAGCAGATAGTAAGACATATGGTGTGGATATACTTCCTGTATGTCTATGGGCATATCCCCTACATTGTCGTACAATTGTAGAAAGATTTAGGAGGTCATCTTGTCAAACTCCTGCTCAATTTCCAAGTGAGATCAGGTTGCTCAGGGTCCCATCTGTCTGAGTTTTGCCTATCTCCAAGGATTTTTTTGGTCTGGTATTTAGCTGGAGTTTCCATTGTTGCAACTTGTATCGGTTATCCTTAATCAGTACATCTTGTGAAAGGCAATTGTATATTAGGTAACAGGTGAAGATACTTGGTGAAGTCAGTTGAGCATATTAGTTTTAAATTAAAAAGTCTTGGGATATTTAATATGGAATAGTTTTTTTCTGGAAATGTACATTTTATTTTATGAATAATAAAGCCTTCTAAAGTTCGGGCTTCCCGTGTGAGAAATAAAGCTATTACTCATGCACATATATTAAAGATCAGTGCTTATGCAGAAAGTCATTCAGTATCGATGTGCTCTAAATTATAATCTCTTGGCTATTGGGTTGCAAGGTACTATGTATTCTAACTGCATTGCCCTAGTCAGTAAAGTACTGCTATAATGCTTCTGTGTAATTATTTGTTGGGTACGTAAATTGCGTTCAGCACAGGAAAAACACAGGGCTGGTCTGAAGCATCTCTTAAGACAATCTGTGCTAATATTAATGGTATTGAGTGGCTTGCAGCTCACTATAAAATACAAATTATTTTGTTTTTCTTGGCCTAAATGCTACTAAATAGCAACTTATTAAAGCAAACTTCAGGGAATGTCAGACACCATCTTAAATGAAGAATAATTGCCCAGATAGAAGTGTGCAGAAGAAAAAGTGAACATCAGTGTAATATTGGGCTAAGCATTGTTTCTAAGCTTATTTTTCTTGTCAAACATTGTTATTTTCAGGAAGATTCTTTGTTTTGTCTTGTTTATCTTCTTTATGTGGTGGACTTTTGAAAACAAAAATCCTTCATCAGTAACAATAGCATGCTTTGAGTCTCAAGAATTGAGAAATGTTAGATATGTTACCCTGGGCAATTTCTTGTGGGCTTTTGGAAGCTGAGGTTAAAACCTGGCCAGTTAATATGCAAGCAACAAATATGTTAGCTTGTGTTTTGACAGAGATTCTCATCAAGGTTGAGACCACAGAATGTGGTAGTTTTGCTCATCCAGACAGGCCTAATTGCCCTTGGAAAACTAAAGGGTGTAATCATTATTATAAAAGGAGGAAATTGCAGTGCAAAAGCTCAGTTAATTTTGTGTGGGGTTGTGTGGGGATGTGTTTAAAAGGTGGGAACAGCTGGTGTTGTGTGCACCATGACATATGTTAGTGTTTTAACTAAAAATGACATACTGAAATCAGAGGAAAATAGGACGGAGTGTTTCAGTGGGAAGCACTTTCTCCTGGAGATTGCAAAATGTAACAAAATATATAATTTCCATACTCTACTGAAGAGGACGCTATTTCAGAAATACATGTTTTTAACTAGTGTAACTTGAATCTTCTATTGATAAAAAAGACCACTTTAATCATTTGACTTACTCTTTTCAGTACTTGTTTCCTTTTTGGGTTTCTTTTCACAGTGAAAACTGGGATGTCTCTTATACTTATGTTCGTATTTGGTTTCATTTAGCATTTTGGTTTCATCCATATCTATATATATATGCAACTGTACAGCATGTCATTCTTAAAATAAATTGCACAGTTCTAGCTGTACTATTGTTTGGGCACTGAATGCTGGTTGAAAGAAAGAAATTCAATTAAATATCTTTCAAAATATTTTAATACTCCACCTCTTCTTCCACCCTTCTTATGGAACAATTTCTAATTAGTATGAATTTGTTCTGCAGTGGGTATGTGGGATCTTCTGAAGATAGGGAAATTCTCTATTCTATGTATTAGTTGTTACAGTACTATCATGGCCAGTGATGCACAGAACTGAACTTGAAGTTTTATGCGATCATTTTACTCTACTTTCGTGATGTCTGGAGCTCATGTGACAGATTAATTCAAAGTGAAATACAAATGCTCAGGGGTTTGAAAACCTTATTAGTTAGAATATACTCAAAGCACTCAACAACTTCATTTGAGGTGTGAGTTTTTGTTTTTTTTTGTGGTGGTGTTTGGGATTTTTTTTTTGTATTTGTGGGTTTGGTTTTTTTTTTTGAGATGTTGGTTTACTTGGGAAAAGATGGAAAAAAAGGCTTAAATGTAGTCTAACATATTAACTGAGGAAAAGTGGCATTCAGAACGGGCTGTCATTAGGACAGACTGCTTTGTACACATTGTGTTTATGTTCTTCAAAGTATATTGTCCGCATGGTTATTTCTAGGCAAATTAGTGATTAGCAAGCTATGTGAAACTACTGAGAACTCTGAATGCAGCCATGTTTATTCACATGAGCTTTTCAACAAAATCTTAAAGAATTGTTTTTTAGAAGAAGCAAAACAAGTTGCACCCTATGCTTTCAAAAACACACCTATTTTTTTCTATACAAACATGCAGTCTATCCAGGAAAGTCGTTATTTAATATGTGGTTTGAAGTTTTCTTTGGCTATTTCTGTGAAAATGCACACATATCAAAAATATCCTCTGGGAACAGGAGGGTGGCACAAACACAAAGAACAGACGGATGAAATGGCTTTATAGTATCATGAAGTATACACTATAGCGCACAGGCTGCTAATGTTCCTGATACTTTGCTGGGCCTATGCATGGGACAGTAGAGAACTGAATTGTACTTTTAATGCCAGATTACTCTTAGAGTTTCTACTTCTGGGTTTACTTCTTTTTGGGGTTGTTTTAAGCTTTTTTTTGTTGTCTGCACTTCTTCCTGATTTCACAACCTTAGTAGTCCTTAATTACAAGTAGAAAGTGACCTCAGTACATAAGTTAAAGGCAAAATAATCTAATTATTTTTCTTATTATAAGATCCCCCTGAATGTTTTCAGGAGAGACTCCAATGCTTAATGGAGAATATTTAAAACTCTCTGAAACATGTCTGTCTATGCTGTGCGAAATGAACCAAAACACAATTATGGGGTTCTTAAAGTATAGCCCAATACCATTGCTGCTACTATAGCCAGGGATAATGATAATAATATGGTGCCATGGTTTTTTAATTGTAGTTCTCTTGTTTAATGATCCGCGGATCCATTTCATTTGGTGTGCTACACATTCACTAAACCTGTATCAGTGAGCTAGCAGCAGAGGAACAGAGCCACAGAGGATGTTCCCTGGCACTTGGGGAGGGCTCTGCCCTGGAAATTCTCTGGCCATCCTGCCCTCAGAGCGATTAGCCGCATAGCCAGCTTCCTCTGCCACAGGCGGCTTTTTGAGGGGGAACTAAGTTTTGTGTTGAATGTCATAACCCACCCTGAGCTTTGTTAATTGGATTGTCTCATTTTCAGCTGGTCCCACAGCTGGGTTTGTGTTTTGAGGAGGCCATCATCTCTTCCTTCTCAAAAAAGGTGTCTGCAGGCTTTTGTGAGAGGCTAAGACAAGTCATAGGTGAAAGAAGAGGTCTGCCTCTTCCTTTGTGATCTGACTGATTAGGAGGCTCAGCTTTCTTTTTGTAGATAGGTAGGTGTGTTCTTCTCCATTTTTGTCTACCTAGGATTAATTTCATTCCTTTGTTCTCTGCCTACGATTGAAGGGTAGACTCCTTGGGCAAGTGGATTTGTTTCTTTTTTAACTCGCTTGTGGGAAGAAACTGTTATTGGAAGCCTGGCATGACATACCGTGTCTGTGCTTCAGCACATAAAGTGAATTTGCTTCCTGCAAATGTGTGAACAAAAGTCATCGATCAAGAGCTGCCAGAGTTTGAAATTGTGGTGTAGGACTTCTTGATTGAGTTGCCTGTGCCTGAGTGGAGTCCTTTGTTCTGTGGCTTAGCAGTTCATACTGATTCTGATCCTGTCAGGGTCAGTGGGGACCCCTGTTATAGGGAGGAAAAAGGGCTTCTGTGAAGTCTGCTACTGCACTGCAGGCGCTGGCCGCCTTTGGGAAGAACAGGACGTATTGGAAGCACAGCAGGGAAAGGAGAGAGCAAGTCTTCCAACTTGGAGGACAGAGCCACTGCTACCAACCTGAAATATTTTACAGCAATCTTAGAAGCAGTTTTTAATCCTTCCAATCAGCTTTATAGAAGGAAAAAGTCACGACAAAAAGAGGAGTACCACCTGCTTGAGTATTCATGTGTGCAGTGCAATAAGGAATCTGTTTTTTCTTGCTGAGGATCTGGTTCCCCCTGCTTGCCTGAACAGCATCCAGTGGGATGTAGCAGCCTGTAAAGTCCAGGCCACAAATGTGTGAATTCCTCTGGGGATGCATATGACAAGATTTATTTCTCTTTAGGGAAAAATGACCAGCTGTCCAAATCAGTGTATGATATTGAAGTCAATTGTATATAATAAAGAGAAATGGCTAACAACAATATCTAGAGACAGACCCCTTCAGTCAGTGAAGTACAATGGATGTTATTCTGGTGAGAATAATTGCAGCTGCTGTGGGCAAGCTCTAGTTTTTGTGCACTTCGGACGGATGTAGCAGGAGAACAGGGATCTCTTGACACATCAAAAAATCTGGGAAAGTGTTTGGATGTGATCAACTGCTGCTGCAGATAGCTATTTGATTGTGCCTTTGTTTTCAGTCTGATGCTCTTGTCTCAGGTAGCAGCTGGAGCAGCAACTGCCACAACCACTGTGCAGCAGCAGCTGACAGAAGAGTGACTACAACGTGCAAATGATCAGTTGAAACAGACTGCTAGTTCGGCTGTCTGAATGGTGTGTTATATAGGACCAGAAGGTTTCCAATACATGCCAATGAGAATTCAGCTTGGTATTGTCATTAAAGATGCCAGCAGCATCTTCAAGTGACTGTGAAATTGTTATTTCTGTTGGACTGATTTTTATCTAAAAAAAACCCCCACCCATCTACAATACTGTGCAGACTGAGGTGCTGCCTCAGCCCTCCTATTTACAAATATTAAAAGAAAAAATAATCTCATCACACTTACTAAAAAATTGTGTCATCTAATTCCCTGATTTTTCTGCAAGCCTCTCCCGTAAGTAGGGCCAGTGTGTGGCAGCACTGCAGCGAATAAGGGTCGTCTCAGTTTAAAGTTCTTGTGTATGTAAGAGCTTCTGGGCAGGATGATGAGTTGTTATAGTTCACTTTGTATAGATACAACTCTTTGAGAGTTGACAAATACAAGTGCAGTCACACAGCAACCCGTGAGTTAATGGCAAACCTTATTGGTAAGCTGAGGTTATACAAAGACATTGGGAAAGTGTACTTCTAGTTCTGCCTCTTGATGAATTCTGAGTGGAGGAGCACATGTATTGAAGTGATCCTTGACATAGAGCAACAATGAAGAAATACTGCTCTGCACATGACAGAAGAAGAGCAAAATCAGCTCTCTAATGGTTCAGAGCTAGGTGCGTAATTTTGGGTTCTCATTCATATTTCTTGGAGATCTCTGTAGATTGAAATTTGCAGAAGGTCCAATGCTTCTGTACCTTAAAGTACATCTCTTGATAATTTTTGTCTCAGATCAGATTAATTTTTCAGGTTGGAAGCTTTCCAAGGTGACATTTTGCATTTTACTGCTAATTCAGGTGACTAGTCTTTACAACTGCTGCAAATTTCATTTTCAGATGAATTAAATACAACTTTTCTCTCCTTCTATTGAGTGTCAAAGTCCACATCTCAAGAGCACGCACAGGTTTAGATAGAGAAATTGGATTTTCACCACATCAGTTCAGCAGAAATTTTGTGGATTTATCGTTGTTTAACCAGCTCTGTTATCTCAGAAGCTTTCTGTGTGCTGCATTATCTAAGGGAAAAATCAGAGTTTGTTTGTAAAACCCTAACTTATGTTTAATGGATGATTTTGCGTCCAAACAGAGATATATGCTGCTGTGAAAATCACATTGTTTGAAGTCCTATGGATCATTGCATGAAGATGAAAAGGAACTTGCTTGACTGAAAAATTGCTTTCCTGGAATGGTAATACCCAGATATGTATCCCCACCAGGCTTATGAACAGATCACATAGAATGAAAATGCTGTTGTTCAGTGTCTGTCTTGATTAGGTAGAATCAAACTGCGTGGTGGAGAGTTTAAAAAGAAAACAAAAAGTTCTGTTAGTGCATTTAATGCCGTCTAGCTTCAAATATTCTTAATTGAGCAGAAGTATAGGGCCAGCAACACGTTTTTGTTCCTGTAAAAAAAAAAAAAACAGCACACGGTATCTGTATTAATGAATCTATTGATTTTACACAAGAAAACTTCTGGTACAAGTAGGTTTTCTTATTTTTATTTTCAGTCCTAGTTGTACGTCTAGCTTAAAGCTGCCTCTTGTTAAGTATAGTTTTGTTCAAAAGCTTTTTTTCTGATTTGTCTTCAAAGATCTCAGAGATATGCACATAAAGGGAACTGTAAAAGTACAACAAAGTTATTGATTGATTTGGTTTTGTTTTGTGGATTTCTTCCTTAAAGGCCCAGTGAAGTCCACAGGCTTACGATTTTTCTTGGATTTTTGTTGGATTTTTGCCTTGATGTAGACTGTAGCAGATGTTTACACCAAGTGTTCCCTGAGTGACACTTCCGATTTCTTTTGCAAAAGACTGGACAAAGGCTTTTTTGGAAGGTCAACTTCTGTTTGCTGTTAAAAGCAAGATTACTAGTGTGGGGCTTGGTTTATGCATTTTCATCTTCTAAGAGAGTACAGCTTGTTGTGACTTCAGAGTCAAAGAAGGAATTGTGTTAGAAGACTTAAAGTTGGAAAAGTCATCCTCTCTACAGGCTGCAACTGTTAGAACGAGGTTATCCTTTGCCGGCAATCTCATTACTCTGGGCTAAATTCAGATGTACTGTAACCAGTTTAAATTTCCTGATAGCCAAGAAAATACTCTTTAATTTTATCTAGGAGGGGATACATATTTATACAAACTGAGGATTCGGCCCATCATGCTTTCTCATATGCATACAATCTGAGCATATGCTTTTAGGCTGTTGCTCTTGAATTAGAAATTCAAACATGGGTAATTTTAGATTTTTTTGTCTTGTGCTTAGTTTTAAAGAAATGAAGGAGCTTTTTGCTTAAGCACTGTGTTGTGGTGTGGACATAGGAAGTGAAATTACAGGATCTAGATTAACCTTTTAGGTGACAGTAACGTAAGGAAGATTATTTGCTGCTAAAGGAGTATCTTTTTGTCTTTCGGTCTGCCTACTTAGTTTCTGTATGAAGATAAGAATTTGGAGTACAGAATATATTTATTTTACACTGGTACTGTGTGCGTGGGTATGTTCTATTGTGCAATTACGGAAACTGCATTCTGACTACATTTTATTGTCACAGTATATATATTTTGTCAATAATACAGGAACTGTTGCTGTTTAAGCAATATGTATATTTATGTATCTTGAATGTAGAGAACAACATGGCTTGCCTTTTGCCCAAATTCATTCTTTGAATTTTTTCTGAGGAAGCAAAACATAAATACACAATAGCCTGGAATGCAAAGGGAAGTATACTAGAAAAGTGGAAGGAAAGACATTTCAGAAACATGCCTTCCTTTAGTAGAAAGCCTTTCTTCCCAGTATTGTGCTAGACAGCCTTCCTCTGAACAAAGCCACTTCCATAGTATCTGTAATTTCTGCATGTAAATTGTAACTTCTCAGAATATTCTTTAAAAGGCATTTTAAACATTAGCTGCTATATTGTGACATTTAATGTCCTCTGTGGTCGTGTGGGAAGCCTGTGATAAAGAGAGGAATGAGTGAAGCAAACCACCTGATTCCCTGTCCTCCTGTCCCCTATTGCTTTGAATTGGCTTTCTTTATTTTGCCAGCATACCATCACTGATTATGAACATTATCATCTCAGCAGGTTGCAACTGTGTTATTACAATTCAACATACTCATTCCTATCTTTCTTTAAGGTCACTGAAATGAGATACTTAAAAGATACTGTATTGTTTGAAGTACAGAGATCTTAAAATTTTTCCTGTGGTCTTTTATTATGTGCCAAGCCAGCCTCAGCTCCTGAATATGCAGCATTCCCATATCCTCCTGCAGCTCTCCAGCTGAAGTCCATGTTTTGCCAAATCATTACTTAATTTGTTATCCAGAAAGGGTAATTCCTTAGTTCCTGCTTTCCTGTTCTGCTCTAGTGTGTATACAATGAGGCCCTAAGATGTAGCAAGTCTACATGCCTTTCTTCCCTCCTCATTACATATCCTAATGTGTGTAAATCCACTGCAAGCCATTTAAGTGATAGGCTTACATGGCCATCTGTATGAATGAAGAAATTACACATGATGCATAGATAGCTGTCAGTTCTGCAAGCATTGAAAAACTTTCTTCTCCTGCATTTAGTTTGTTAAATTTGCATTAGTTTAATTCCTCTCTTATTCTAGTCCTTCTGTCAGTTGGGTCAAGAACTTTGCTTTCTCTGTGATGGAGTTAGCTTATATTGAGTTTGAGAAGTAACTTCTAAATGGTCCTTATAATAGATAGCAGAGACGGTGAGGACAAGCAGTCAAATTCTTGATTAGCTGTTCTGCCAGAGAAGAATAACAATGAGCCAAAACTATGGATGTCTTCCCAGGCAAGAATTTAGTGCTATTCCAAAGAGCTCTTTTTAAAGCCATTTTCCCTGATAGTATTAAGTAAAGCATCTTTTAAGCAGACAGAATACCCCTCTTAAAATGAAATATGATGTTCCAGGGTGGTGGTAAAAGAAAATACTATTTCTGGTTCAAGTTGCATGTTAAAAGATCATAGCTATTAAAGCTCTTTTGTCAGTAGAATGAATCAGTATTGACTGCCTGGATTCTCTTGCGGGTCATTAGCTTGTCAGTTAATTGGAAAGCTTGTGAGGGGCTTCTCCATGATGGTGTTTTGTGGTAGAAGAAAACAACCTGGGAATAAACTTAGTTAAAAGGTGGTCATAGTTGGTAGCTGTGGTTGGTTTGTACGTGTTTTTAATTGCTTTGTCCAAATTGTGTGATGGGCTAGTCTCTAAAAGGATAAGAGGTTCCTACAGTTTCACTCTGAAGGCTAATAAGGATTCAAAACAGGATACTACAGTGAAATTCTTACCATAAATAATACAAATACACTTGTAAGAGTCTGCATGAATGCTTCAACTGTAACAAAGGATTCTTCAGATTCAAGTCTGTGGTTAATGCAGCTATTGCTAGCTTGAGCCAAAATGATGATTTACTTATTATATTCTGTATTGACATGTGTCAGATTAATATAAAATTCCCTTAAAGCTATAGTTCTGCTGACATTGTAATGGCAGTGTGTGATTTCCTTATTTATTTTTGGTGATTTGATAGATGCACATAAAAAAGAAATCTGGGTATAGAGTCTGTTCCTTCCCACTTGGCACCTGGACCTGAAAATCTGCACGGGCTTATGCATCCTTGTTAGCAATATAGACTTTACAACTGGGTCTTAGTTTGTGATGCTGTTTTGGATGTATGATTTAAAAAAGTTGAAAATTCATCTGTCTTCCTGTTAGCTGTGTGAGTTCTGCAGAGGAGTGAAATGTTATATGAACCTGAGGGGCTTTCTGTGAAGGAAAGTAAACAGATAAGAGGAAAGGCACATGGAAGACATTTGTTAAATAGGGGTGCTATCTTTTATACTGTTGTTCTTCTGGCTATAACTGCACTTTCTATTTTATTACGGCCTGGGTCTCTAGAGTTGAATTTTACAAGGCATTTTCAGAATAATTGGGTCAGTCACCCATTATTCATACAATTACACACTGCAGCCTTGCTGCTTTTTGTTGACATCTGTGCACAAAGCCCAGCTCTTTTTTACATAACCTGACCAGCTCAGACACTGATTGTGGGAGATGCTGAAAGTCATTGGGAGCTCCAGAGCCTGAGAAAAGAAATGGCTGAATAGTTCATTCCCTCTGGCATGCCCAGAGGCAAGCAGGAAGTTCATAATGGCATCATTATACATGTAATATTTTGTGGTTTGCCTATATATTGCTGTAGAAAGGGAGAAATTGAAGACTGCTATGTGGGAAATGTTGTTAAACCACTTTTACATAGCTAGCCAGCTGCATTTCTGTTTATTGCCTTAAACAGGCATTGACTTATACTGTTATGAGCTATTTCTGAGGGGACTGCCTCATCTGGAGCTGGAGGGACCCTCGCGTACTGTGGTGGTAATGAGGTGACTGGCCTTGCTGGCTGTAGATTGAAAAGGTGTGTGCTACATGAAACAGGGTATTAGGGGAAAGTGATGCAAATAGCTGTCTCATTAATGGGATTAAATGATATGCTAGATAGCTGATTTCTGCCTCTGAGGCTGTCTCCTGTGCGCCAGACGTTCTGTAGGAGGTCAGTAACTGAGCACAAGTCCAACTTCGTGTGCTTGGCATCCAGACTTAGCACAAATTCTGACTCTTTAAACAAGACTCAGTAAGTGCTACACTTGGAAAATACAAAGGAGCAAGTTTTCAAAAGAAAACTGAAATGCATAGAAGTAGGCAGTAGGGACTGTGTGCATGTAAAAATGGGCACTCAGTCTTAACTTTCTTTCTGAAAAACAGTGACTTGTGTTTCCTCCGCCTGAAAAATGAATGTGATACTGCCATATCTTGCGGGAGTATCATTGAAGTAAATCCAGTGATATTTCTGAAATGTTTGGATACTTCAGTGCTGAACACTGAAGAAAAGCTCAGAAATGAATTAATAGTTCTTTCTTTGGGAAGAATATTATCAGTAGACTGTGAAAAAAGTACAATTTTCATAACACAGCTAAAAGGAAGAATTGTAATGTTGCTGTGGGGAGTGCTGTCATGTACATTGAATTGAGATGTCTGACAGAAAACAAAATAGTGTGTGATAAAGTAATTGAACACTGTATGAAAGAGTATGCCTGCTGAGTAGGAGGGAGGGAAGTATTAAAGTTGAAAAAGTAATCTCTATACTAACTCCTGATGCTTGTCTTGACTTGGATTTTTAGAACTTCAAGTTAAAAATGTAACTTGTGAATTTACTTTCAAGTCTCAAAGGTAAATGTTTACCTTAGGTTTGGTAATATCACGGTAGTAAACCTACTTGGTTTTATATGTGAAAAAAACCTTTGAATTTCTTCATATAAACATGAACAATGCCTTGATTTTTGCCTACTGTTGAATCAATTTGGTACAAGTATTTTGTAGGTTTTTATGAAATTAAACCAAAGGAGTAATGGTATTTCATATAAAGTTACTGTGAGAAAAAGTGACTGTAGTTGAACTTTTCCTGGCAGCACTGGAAACTCGGTTATAAGAGAACAGTTAACTACAAACTCTTTGTGTCAGAACTGCCTTTATATTAGGCGTTTGAATGGTAGGCTAGCAAAGCATCAGTCCTGGATGTTGCCGGGAACTTCTAAGATACTGTGGTTACCCAAGCAATCATAATTGTGATTCAAATGATAAGTAAAATGCATATACACTCATTTAATTAGGAACTGTAAAGCTAGTGTATGAACTGTTTTGCAAACAAACAGGATTAAGTGGATAGAAATTGGGTGGAAAAAATTTTGGTTAGTCACTAGCAACACTGAAAACCAAATGTACAGATGTTATCTTGGTATTGGCTCTTTTGTGTTAGTATGAGTGATTTTAAAGCCTTTGTGCTTCCATATGAAAATGTGTCTTGTGTAGCAGACCGTGATCAGCAGAGAAAGTCAACTTCACTTTATTTTATTTTAATCCCTTCTAGCCTTCAGGAAAAAGAACAGTCATTCAGCATGTCCATTAAAGAAACTACTGCCAAAGTAAGTACCCATCAGTGTTCTTCTGAATATTTTCAGAAGCAGGTAATAGCTTGCATCTTAGTAAATGGTTTGTGTTTTAGAAAGTTGGTTTTGTGGCATTTCTTCTAAACAGATTTTGCATATAAACATTTTTAAACATACACTCAAAAAAACCACAAACCCCAGCTTTTATATTTGGACAGGCCACTGAGATTACGTTTAAGAAGCAGATGGAGTAATTTGTTGTTTCTTGGTTTATATTTACTAATCTTCTTGCTAGTCTCTATTTAGGAAAAGACTCCTAAGCTTCATGAAATGAAAGTGAACTCTGGTTACAAGTGAATGCTTTCACTCTTCATACAGAGCCTCTTACTTTCCTAGCTGACTGGTTTTGTTGGTGTAAAAGAAGAGTATAAATGAAGTACCTATCTTTCCCACCCACACTAATACTAAACTAGCAATCTCATTCTTATTCCCCTTTTAAAAATATAAAGAGTATATATATGATATATATATATATAAAGTGATATGGGATATTTAGCATACCTTTTGTTTCTAACCAGAGGTGATAATACTTTTTCTTTAATTTTTGTATTTCTCATGGCCTCCTTCTGAGAAAGAGAGTACTAAAATTTTCTTTTTATTTCAGTGAGTCACAGAACATCTTTACTTCAAGAGAGCTATAGAAAAAAGGTCCGTTTATTGTAGCTGATCCATATTCATCTATATGGAACAGGGAGCAGAAAATATTTCTGGCTTTTGATCAGTAATGAATTTATACTCTGAAATAAGTTTATTTTCCTGTTCTTTCTCTAGTAGCACTCACCAAAATTAGTAAAAATTATATCCTTTATAGTCTATTCTTTCTAATAATCTTGACAAACACTTTCGGCATGCACTATTAAAAAGACTATTTGAAGACTGCATGTCAGTACCCCTTCCTCCTCTCCTACATCATTTTGAGTTTATTCTCCTCTATTCCTTGCTCTATGCACACATCTTGGGGAAAAAATTTAGTATACACCTTTAAAACATGATGCTCCCCGTTTTTTAAATGACTATGAATAGATTATCAAGGAAAATATTGTAATTGACCTGCAACTCATCTACTAAAATGAATGAGACGGTACCTCAGTGATAACGTTGTTTTAAACTCTCTGCAAGCTGAAGCATAAGTTACAGATTTCCCCTTCTGCTCTGAAAATGTGTCTCTCTTGAAGTTTTATTTTACAGCTGTAGTATCTAGAGATTTTTTTCAGTAAGAGCTGAAACATTGGGTAACAATTGAAGTCTGCAAGGTAGAATTCCACAGCCTATTTGTTCCTTTAAATATTCAATAGATAAAATATTATTTTAATTTCATTCCATTCCTATGTGATGTCTTTTATTTATTAGAGAAGATAAATAGAAAGCACATAATGAGACTCCTCCAAATCATTTATTGGTTTATTTATTCAGATTGTCTCATCCTATTATTTTTTTCTCAAGCTGAATAGCGCTGATCTTTTAAACCTTTTCATTGTATGGGGAAAACACTGCTTTATCAAAGGTCTTTTTGTTCCCCTGTGCCACTGGTGTTTCTATGGCCTTTTCTGCCTTATCTGTATTGTTTTCAGCTGAGGCTGCAAAAGCTGGAATTCGCCTGCTAATGAAAGGAACAATCCCCCTTATCCACCACCACCCTTCAGAAATTAGTATCTGCTTTTGCTAATGGCAAGATTGTGCTGTATGGGAGATCCAGGTGGACTGTTTTTTTAGGCAGTGTAAAGAGAATTTCTCTTTCTTTCCCAAGGTGCTGTTGTAAAGAAATGTGAAGGTTATTCAAAAATTATTTTTTTTTTTCCTTGAAATGGTTGAAGAAAAAGTAAATTTCAGTGCTTTAGTCAGTGTCCTTGTCCCTGTTTCTGCTGCTTTAGATTAAAATCATATGCTGGAAAGATGGAA
This sequence comes from Nestor notabilis, assembly GCF_000696875.1. NCBI lineage: Eukaryota > Metazoa > Chordata > Aves > Psittaciformes > Psittacidae > Nestor > Nestor notabilis. The sequence continues at coordinate 77,129 of NW_009934991.1, forward strand.
AAGGATGACAGTGGGCAAATTTTCTTTTGATATTTTGCTGCGTTTCATCTTGATTCCACATATCTCTGCTAAGCAGCATCCTACTCGTTTCAGATAGACTGCTTTTTTTGAGTAGCATTTATGTGTCTGAACACAGATTGTAAGGTATATTCCTAAACAAGAGCCTCTTGGTTTTTTGGGGGGGTTCTAGTGCCCTTTATTTTTTTTTTTTTCCTTAATAGTCTGCTTTAAACCCCTCCAAAAAAACAACAAAGAGGATTTTAAAATAGATACAGTAATATTTGGCTGCAAAGAACTTCCCTGAAACTGAAAGGGAGGTTTTTCTTCAGACTTGGAGCTTGTTGGTCTGTGGGCTACAGCAGAACTGGTCATTGAGAACAGGGAATGGACGTTGCTTGCAGTCAGACTGGTTAGAGGAGGATGAGAGCAACAGAGGAAGCTGGCTTTGTGAATGTTCATCATTTTTGTCAGATGGGAAATAATCTTTCCTTAGTGGCTGAATAAGCTACTGTAATGAATAATGGTAGCTGCTATTAAGATAAAATAATTAGAAAAAAATGAAAAGAATTGGGACTTATAGAGTAGAAGTGATGTAACGTTGGAGCAGTGCTATTAGTTTAGAGGATGTTATGTTATTTTGCTTCTCCCAGTCGCTCATTTAGTTTTGTTGAACTGTGCCATATGATAGCTCTGAAGATTAATGTTGTTCATTTATTTACAGAATACACGTGACATAGATACAAGCAGAGGCTTGGTAATGTACTTATCTCATGTTCCAGAAGAATCATCTCTGTAAGATAGAGGAACAGCCTCTGGTCCCTGCATTTTGCCTGTTAATAAAGAGCGCCAGGGAGCTTTGTTCTGATGGTAGCACTTACAAAAGTGGACAGTGTTCACTGGAAACTGATTAAACCTCCCAGCTTATTTTGCATAATTGCCAAACAGCTGTCTAGTGGTAATGACTTTAAGTTACAACCAGCATGGGATATATTCATGCAGTTTTCCTGGAGCTGAAAGATTCCCCATCTAATTGCAATTCGCTGAGCCATTCAGTACCCCTAAAGAGAGAGAACTGCTTAGAAAGAAGTCATTAAAATCTTTCAGATTTATTCTGGAGATTACTATGACTAGAGTGTTGGAATGGAAGGATAGAGGCCCTTCAGGAAGGACAGACAGGGGAGATGAGGAAAGGATGTCGCTCTCTGTGTCAGTGACCAGCTGGAGTGCATGGAGCTCTGTCTGGGGATGGCTGAAGAAGCAATCAAGAGCTTAGGAGTCAGCATTTAAAGGGAAGGCAAGGAGAGGTGACATTGCAGTGAGAATGGATCGAGATTAGCCTTTAGGAGAAGGACTTGGAGGTGTTACTTGACGAGAAGCTCATGACCCAGCAATGTGCACTTGCAGCGCGGAAAGCTAACCATATCCTGGGCTGCATCACAAGAAGTGTGATAGTTCTGTTAACTCAAGGAAAAGGTTAACAGATGCTCTCAGCTGAAGCAAGGGGGTATTTATCTATTTAAAAGGATTTACAGTTAGTGTCATATCTGAATTATTATAATTGTACAAACAGGTAAGCTGTTATAGCTGTAGGCTTTTGCTCTCAGAAAGTGAAGTGGTAGCTGTGCTTCTGTTCACAGTCTGGTATATACACTTATTTGTGAGACTAGAGAAGCCAAGTAGGAAAGGGAAACTTTCCTCTGGAGATTGCATTTCACATCTCATCTCTTCATAACAGGCTGGTGCCTTTCTTTACTATTGCTTTACTCTTGGTTCCAATGAATGCAATATTTTCTGAAGCGTCAGGTATGATTTTAAGCGTTTAATGCCTGCCTTCAGAACAAGGGATTTACCTTAGCTCATTGAGGGATTTTCCTGTTCACTTTGCTTTCCTTCACAAATGATGCAATATGGAGGAAACGCTAACATTTTTGAATGTGTGTGGGTTGTATGAATTTTGTATGCTGTGTAAAGTCCTCCTGCAGTGGTAATGTACTCTTAAATGGGAAGTACAGAAACAGGGTAACTTCCTTTTTTATTTTTTCTCCTTTCTCTCTATGTTTTTAATACCAGTCCTGATTCATTGCTGAAAGAACTTCCAGTTAAAATGATAAAAAAAGAGAGCAGGAAAGTTATAAACCTGAACCCCAGTCAGCTGTGTCTCCTGATTGTGAAATGAAGTACAGTATTGACCTGGGATAGTTTTATTTATTGCCTATGCAGAGAATTAATTCTGTCTGTTCTGCCTGTTTTCATTTAAGATTAGCAGCACCATATGTTTTTTATAAAAATTGCTGCACATTCCGTGCTATGGCATCTTAAACTCCAAATGCTGGCTTATTTATGCTCCAGTCCATGCATTACTGTTAATGCTGAAATTGTACAGAGTTTGTTAGATGGCCTTTCTTTTATGTGCAGTCTCAGTATCTAGTAGTGAGACATGTCCTTTCTCATGCAGGTAGCTAATGCTAGTACTTTTCCCTATTTTTATAATAGAATGTGCAGCAAAGCCTGGAAATTTTGATTCATGTTGGGTATTTCTGTAAAAACATCACTTTTTATTATGCTTTTCTACCTTGCTATAGGATGTTATGTCATGTCTGTAAACCAAGAGCATTTGAAGCCCCATTTAAATTGCCTTATATTTTACAATGAATGAATTGTATATCACGGCTGTCTGCCTTGATCTAGGTTTGCACGAGTCAGAAACTTTGCAGTACTTTGAGGAGGAAAGTGAGTGATATTGAGACTCAACTACCAGCTCTACTTGAAGCCAAAATGCTGGCTGTTTCAGGTAAGTTTAAAGTCATGAAAAGGACTAGCATTGATGAGTGATGTGTCAGAGCATTTGCTGAGCTTTTAATATCTGAGACTTCCTAGGAAAGTTGATGTGCATGTATGTAGATCCCTTGAAGAAGTTATGACAAGTCCAGGTAAGCAGGCTGTGTCATGTGTTGTGTAAGGTATTTCAGGCCCCTCTCTGTGGTTGGGAAATACTGGTAAAGAGGATGCTGTGTGGTAGGCAGTAAACATGCAAAGAACATGATATTTTTCCATAAGTGAAGTTGATAAATGATTATCAATAGCTATTCCTGGACCTTTACAAGTTATATGCCTATGTAACTTATATGCTAGCTAAGAGCATAAATTTACAGCAAAGGTATAATAACTACAAGTGTGGCTTTAAAAGACACTTTAAAATGGAATACAATAATTGGCAGCTTCTGCTGTTCAGATCATTAAACAACTGATGTTGGCAGTGAAAGAGCGATTTGGTCCTTGGAGCACTTGTACCTGTTATTTACAACCAGTAAAACACTGAAATGTGATTAGAGAGTCTGACACGTAACAGCTTTACATACCATTTATTTGGGATTACTGCACCGTTTTTGAATGAAAAAAGGCAAAGCACAGTTCTATCTCTTAAGTTTGAAGAGGTGGGTTTTCTATTCTGTTTCAGTTCAGCAAATTGCTTGCAGATGTGTAAGTAGGTGTCTCTCTGCTAGACACCTGCCTCAGAGAGGAAGCTGAGTAGGGCGGAATGTAGACTTGAATACAAGGAATTTTCCAGTGTTACACCAAGTAAAGAAAGGCTAGAGGGTTCTAATACATGTCAAGGTGACATACTGTAGCTGTGTGTTGGTGATTTACCTTCTCAATTAAATACAAGGATCTAGCACTGGCACGCACGGATTTTTTTAGAGATGAAACCTTGTGCAGTGTTACATGGTTTGTTTGCCAGAAGTGGATAACGTCAGGCTTGAGCAAAGTCCTAAAGGAGATTAAGGACCAGATCTTGTATTGGTGCTGAGCATGTTCGTTTTCCTTGTTTCTCTTAACACCTTTCTGAAATAGAAACCCTCTCTATTTCTCTGTGTCCAACTTTGCCAGGTGAGCTGAACAATCATCTTTCTCTGCCCGTGGGCTGTTTGAATGTAGGTAATTTTCTTGCTTTCAGAAGTAGGGTCAAAGTTTTCCCCAACCATTTTATGACTTTCTTGAGAACAAAATATCCCGTAGACTGAATGTGCAACTGCTTTATGCTGCCAGTGGGAAGCAGTTGGCCAGAAAAGATGTACCTCAGTCAGATGCTTTGGGAGAGTAAATGACAACTTGAGAATGATTTTCAAAACATTCATAACTATTTATACTTTTTAGATGCTGAAAGAAGTTTCTTATTTCAGGAATGAATTCAAAAGACAATTTAATGCTGATGTTTTTATAAACTGCACGGCAGTGGGGCTATGATTACCTTTCTATGCATTTTTAAGAAGTATCAGTGCTATTTCTTAGTACTGATGATAAGCACCATTTCTTTGTCCTTTTTTTTTTTTTTTTTTTTGTTTTAAATTCTGACTGTGGAAAAACTCTCAATTCAGGGAATTTTAATGACTGGTACAATCCTAAGTTGCTATAAGTCAAAATTCTGGGGGGAACTGGCTAAAAATCAAGGACAAAAGGTAATTTGGTGACTGGATACCGTAATTTTTTTATCTTGTCATAAGATATGGATACATTTAGTTGATGTGATGGCTCTTGTTTGTTACATGCAGAGTAGTATGCAGAGGATATGGGGGAAATATAGGAATAAAGAAAAATTGGCTCTCTGAAGACCTGAAAGCTGGAAAAAAAAAAATATCCGGGGTGAGGGTGAAGGGAAATAGTTTAATCTTAAAGCATAAAGTGATAAAATCAGCAAAGCCAGGGTGCAGAATGAATTGCAGCGAGCAGAGAAGCAAGTCAGGAAGAAAAGATTTTGTAAATGCAGAAGAGGAAAGAGGAAGAAAGAGATAAAAATATCCTTTCCCCCCACCCCCCCTGCTTAACAAGGCAATAACAGTGAGCAGTAGATAATATAGAGAAAGCTGAATTATTCAGTTTCTGTGTATTCCTGTGTTAGGTGTAAGTGAATGACACCTCTCAAATAAGGCATCGTTAAGAAGTAGGTCTTAACCTTTTAGGAACTGATTAAGTTTTAAGCAAGATACTTTACCTACATATCCCCTGAACTGTCAGGCAGCTAATAGACTGTTAATGAACAGTCTCTATATATTAAATCATTAGAAGGTGAGAGAATCATCAATTGGATAATACATAATTATTTAAGGACAGTCTTGGAATAGCATGAAATTCAGAGGGAATTATAGTGTATATGTTAAATATACAGTAATAATAAAGTTTGGTCATTATTAGAGGTTTTAATTTAGTCTGGAAGCATCAGACAGGGAAAAATGTCTGTTATTTCTGCTTTTATACCTTATAGTTAGATCATTCATTCTAACAATTTTGTCGTATGACAGTACTGATGGATACTGAGATCAACTGTTTTTCTCTAAACTGCTGTTGCATCACTTTAACATAGCATTTTTCTTGAGGAAGCAGTCAGAGTTAAGTGATTTTGGAACAGTGTCAAAGCAAAAAGGTAACTGAATGCAGTTGCACATGTCTGGATTAATGTATCCCAAAAGTTAAGCTAGATGAGTTTAAGAATATAGCTATTAAGTGATACATACATACTCAGAGCTTACATGCCATGACTTAATGATGGGATGAATTGGAAAGCATGATATATAACTTAGCCTTTAATGGCTACTTTGATAGCTTCAGACAATGTTCATCTTCTATGTGAACTCTACTTCCTATTCCAAACACACTGATTTACAGTATTTGTGTACTTGCACCAGAAAATGTAAGAATATAGCTGATCTTGTTTTGTGAGCAAAATACTACAGTAAATGCAATGTAAGTATAATGCCTTGCATTTTAAGACTATAATCAGCAATACTGTAAAGACATAAGAGATGATGCTACATACATGAACGTCACTCCTCCCTATTATTTTGTCCTTGGAAGAAGTATAAAATTCAACTTGGAGGAGAAAGTAAGTTTGTGAATATTTGGATTACTGAAAGTCATTGAATAAATCAAGTAATTAAATCCCAGTGAGATTTTGGGGGAAGGGAGAAGCAGCCCATACTTAAATGTTCAAGAAGTAGTTTTATCAACAGTTACAATTCAGATCCTTTATATCAACAACTCCCTTACTTCTGACTGGCACTTGCCTATTGTGATAAATAACTTGCAGTTAATACTCCTGAGATACTAGTTCAGAATTTTTTTCAAACATGATTAGTAGAATCTTATGATATTGTTCACAGTTTTTAAGTCTGGAGCTTCAGCTAATTATAGCTAACAAGTACTCCTGATTGCCTGAGATGTTGCTGTTGACATACACATTTGTAAATACTTATCGATGAAATGTTATGGTTTAGCATCTAGTAGGGTTTTTTTTTATTAAAACAAAACACCTTTAATGTCAGCATTTAGAAACCTGAATGTGATCATTGTAACAGTTGCTTCTTGCAGTAGCTCTTAACATGCTTATAAGAATTTACAGACTTTGTAACATTTTGGTCTGTGTTAAAGTTAGAATGAGAAAAGGAATAACAGTGAGAAGACAACATGAAATAGTCTGGAGTAAAGGAGGCTCAGTTAGAGACCTTATCGCTCTCTGCAAGTAACTGAAAGGAGGTTGTAGTGTGGTGAGGATCAGTCACGTCTCACACATACCAGGAAGGAAACATACAAGAGGAAACATCCTCAACATCAAGAAACAAGGGAGGTTTAGATTGGGTATTAGGAAAAGATTTTCATCAAAAGGGTTGTCAAGCACTGGAACAGACTGCCCAGGGCAGTAGTGGGCATGATGGGCATCATCTCTGAAGGTATTTATAAGATGTGTAGATGTGGCACTGAAGGACATGGTTTGGTGGTGGACTTGGGAGCATTTGGTTGACGGTTGGACTCGATGATCTTCAGGGTCTTTTCCAACCTGGATGATTCTGTGATCTTAATTCAGTCGTCAGTTATGGGAAGAATACAGCAGCACATGATACTGTGCTTTTTGTTAGCACTGTGTGTCTATTTAGCATGAAATGTTTCGGGGGAACAAATTGCAGATGAAATAATCCTAAACCAGTAGGAAAATTCAGATAGGATGATATGTAAAAAAGCGTAAATGTGATTGTAGAAATATTATTAAAATTTATTTTCCTACTTTGGGCTGTTTTGCAGGAGAGCAAGTTTATGTGAGAAATGGTGTGTTTCTCATTTTTCCTTAGTGAGAAAATGATTCGGGAATAGGAGAGAGGTTGTAAGCCAAAATGAATTTTTAGTCACCATTTCATGTTTCCTGTATTTGAATAATAAAAGAGGTTGTTTGATACATTTGACAATGTTTTCATAGATCTATGTGATTTAATTTTCTTCTTGAGAATGTGTAATAGCATGGGACTAGATAGGCAGAAAGTGGCTAGCAGGGAGCTAAGTAGACATGAATGAAATATTGAGTTCGTTATGTACTTACCTGAGATGCATGTCATTAACTTTCCTTATGTCTTTGCAAATAGACATTAGATTTGAACACAGAAGTTAGAATGAGATGTCTTGTAGTAGTTTTAAAAAATTGAAAAAATTTTTGATCTTAAATCTGTCTATACCAGTGAGAAATTGTGTGTTATCATCCTATAATTAGCACTATCTCTGTATCATTACATACCTGCAAGTAGGAGCTGCTTGGAAATACTGTTGTGGGATGATTTCCAGCAGTACAACAAAAGGTGGGTTTTTTTCCTTATGTTAGTGTAGAAGTATAGATTATAAGTAGTATGACATAAATACTAGATACCATATTTTCACAAGACTTAATGTTAGGACTGTTGCCTCTTTGATGCTCATTTAGGGCAAGTTCTGCATGGCTCAGAAAAGAAATGTAACAAAAAAACCTTCCAGCTTTATGAAGGCTTAATTTTTGATGAATTGGAGTCTGATAGAGGTCTGTCTTTTCAGATGACATAGCTGGTTCCCCACTTTCAGATTCTTGCTTGCAGCAGTGGTTGGGTTAATGATTCAGAGACAGATTAAGATTAATTCTTCTTCATGCCTATATTGCAATGTCAGGCTCCAGGATATAATACTGTGTATTGGCATGTCTTCCCACAACAGTCACTTTATGCTCCATAAAGTAAGATTTGCCACTGTGTATTGGTGCAAGTGATGCCCTTTTTGGCAAACATTATGCCAGTGAGCCTCTAAACCCAACTCTCAAACAGTCACACAGACCTCAGATAGCTATGTTATTTGTCTTTTTCATCTCATTTCCAAATGAGACTGCTGTCTCAATTTCAGTGGCTCATGGCTTTCAGTGAACTTCAAGGTTAATTTGTTGTAGCTGAAGTTCCAGCATGGTATGTGACCAGACAGCAGAAAATCATTGCTTCTGTTGTGGAACTCGGTCAATCATGTAACAACTTACTCTTTTACTCTCCTGTTACCTAATCTGCTATCGCTGGAGCAGGAGAGAAGGTCAAGTGATCTCTCTGGCAGTTTGTTTTCTAAGGTATTGTGCTCAAAGGAGAAATGTTAGCTGATGAAAGCTGGAATTCTAGGATTCCATGAAGGGAAGGTGCTGTGACACCATGGAAAAAGGCTGTGCTGTGATCTGGAGGGGATGCAAGAAAACCCCTTTACAGTCTGTGGAAGGTGGCAGTGATGTCTGTTTTTCTACTGGCTGTCAGGGATCCAAGGTGACAAACCTCTGAATCCTAGTGCATGTGCTTTTGGTGCCTAAACCTAGGTGGCATGAGTATTTTTCTCCCTCATCCTTTTCTGGTTTTCTTTCCTGGCCCAGTTGGTAAAAAGGGGGAGTTAATGATTTCCTGCAGCCCTCAAGATCATGGACACCAAGTCTGGGCTGTTTCCCAACTCTCAGCGTGTCCCTTCCTTTCCACTGGTAGCAGCAGTGAGTGGAGGCCAAGGCAGGAGAGAGAGGAGATGTAAAAACCAGAGACCAAAAAGTGTAAGGTGAGTGGGAGCTATGAGGTGAGGGAAATGATTATGTAGGGAAGCTTGTGTGCTCATGTGCCTGTGCTATTGGGTGAGTCTTGGAGTCACTTTCAGTTGGGCATCCTTTACAATGTTGAAAGAAATTATACGTGACTTGCAACAATTTAATTTATTGGCTAGTGCACACAGTAAATTGCTGGGACTAACGTGCTCCTGAGCTATACTTATCACCCCCAGTACAGGCACTTGAGGGCATCTGGTGGCATGACCGTCACCAGTAGCTGTTGCTCCTTGGGATAGGTTGTGTCTCAGTATTGCTGAATTGCCGTCTTTCAAACCTCAGCCTTTTTCTTCAGCTTTTTGTGTGTTTTCTCATTGGTAACCTTCACTTGAGCCTTTGAGTTGTTATTGATTTAAAATCTTATTGTTGCTGAGTTTTTATGCTCCCTCCTTTTTTTGGGTGGGGGTGGTGGTTCTTGATTGCTCTGGGGCGACTGATTCAGCTGCAGGTACAAGAGGTCTTCTGTGGCAGAGAATTCCTCCTCCAAATGTGTTTATGAGGTCTCTTGCCTGCTTTTGGATGGTTTTTTCTTACTTTACCTTTCAGGATCACATCATTCAGTTGCATCATGCTTCATAAAAGTGCTGGCACATGTTACCGCTTAAAATAATAGTGATTCGGATATGCTGGAATTCTTGTGAAATGTTTGAGGAGATGGTAGGCTGTCCCTCATTTGCTATTTGTTTTTTTCAGAGTTGCTTCCAAAATCTTACATTTCAGTCATGTTTTAGCTGTCTTTTCTTTGCGAGCAACTGAATGGTATTTATTTTCTTTTTTTTTTTTTTTTTCTTCTGATATTGGAATGAGTTTGTATTCTCATTATTCACAGGGTATAGGATTTTCAGCTTTGCGTTCCAGTGTCATTGATGAATACCATGGTGGCAAATGCCTTAAGCTAAAATACAAATTTTCACTTTCTTATGTATTATTAAAGGTAGTGGTGTTAGTCTATGAAAAACTAGTTTATAGGTAATAATAAAGAATGACCAGTCTGTTCTTTCCTACATTCAAGCCAATGTCCAGTATGTATGCTTTCCTGGGAATGCAAAAATGGCTCCTTTGCTTGTACTACACTGAACATAGTTTCAGTAGGGATGGGACTTACCACTTCAAGTATAAATAATGAAAACTAAGAGCTTGTGTAATTTCTGCCATAAATACGAGAAAAAGCAGGAATAAAAACCTTGTGGGCCATTAACTTTGTATTACATTTTGAAGGGGAGAAATATTTAATAAAGCTTAAATGATAACACATTTGGGTTTTGCAAAATGGGACAGATTTCAAACCATATTTTTTGTCAGTTTGTTTTTGGCAGATGGTGACAACTTAGTGATATGTTAATTTGAGGCTACTAAATGGGCAACGATCTGACCAATATAGTAAAACCTAACAATGAGCTGTTATACTGGATATGAGTCCGTGGCGTGTAACCATCTATAGAGAAAGTATACTTGATATGCAGAATACTATTTATTTAGCTATAGTCACACAATTAAAATTTTGGGCAGAGAGGAAATTAAATATACTTACTTATGTTTGCAGTGAATAAAAGCAATTATATAGCTACTTTGTGCCTGGGGATAATTTTTTTCTTTTTTTTTTTAATTTTATTTAGTTTTTCAAGTGTGAGTTGTTTTGTTTGATTTAGTTAGTATTTTTTGGCATTCATATCAAGCCGCTGGAGCTTCCCTGATATCACCCTCTGTAGAGAGTGGTTTATGAAGAATGCATATGAAGAGATAGCCCCAGAGGGTGAGATTAAGGGAGAAGTTTAAACTGGGTTTCTGTTGCTGTCCTTTGAGGTGATGGTAGTGTTCAGCTTCTCAAAAGTAAAACGTATCTCCTCAGCTCGTTATGACAGAGTACTGCAAGCATGTTATTCAACCTGATAAGAGCACTGGATACTTAATTAGCTGGAAAGTTAAAAATTGACTTTTCAGTATTGTAGAAGCATAATCAGTTTGGCTGAGTTCATGTGAAGGTTTTGAGGTTTTATTGTAATCCCAACTTCTCATGATTACTTCTCTCCTTTCCCTCACCCCAATTTTATCTAAGCACCATGTATTCAAATTGAAACGGATTAGATTTAAGATTCTGATAGAGCATCAGACTTTCAGTCCTGGAGGTTTATAAATCATTTTCTGAATCTGTGGTTTCCCCATTTGGTGTACCAGTTTGTACCCTGTGTGTTTGTATGAACATGTATGTAGTGACTAAAATTGCACATTGGTAGTAAGCATCACTGAGAGACAGGATGAAGGATGGGAAAAGTAGCATTTAATCCTTCAGTCCGCTTCATAAGATCCCTGTTTCTGTCTTGGTTTAGACAAAAAGCTAAGCTTTTATCTTAGACTACTAGTTCCTTGCTTTTGTTGTATCTGTACAGATTTTCTGTGTGAGCAGTCCTGTTAGCTTCAGTGATTTTTGAGTTTCCTGGGAAAAGTTAGGAGTGACTTTATTTGTGTAGTATCACCCAACTAGAACTGTCCCAGTAGTATGGCTATATAAACCATACCTCTGAGTGGTTGACAAAGTAACAGTTATTGCGTTCACTTAGGAAAAAGAATTATTTTATCATCAAAAGGAGGAATTTCAGCATTTTCAGGATATTAGCAGAAGAAAATATTTTGACCCGTGTCTTCAGAATGTTTCTACTGAATCAAATGTTTGTCTCTTAACAAACAACAAAAAAAAAAACACCTAGAAAGACAGACATATATTTTAATGCTGGCAGCCAGGGATTATATATTAGTTTTAAAATGAACCTTCTTATAGCATTTAGAAAGCAGTTATTTTGGTTACTGTGATTGAGGTCAGGAGCTCACTGATGGCACTTGTGGTGCATGAACTTGTGCACACTCTTCTGAATTTTTACTGCAGACTTCCAGACACTTCTGCTGTCATGGGGAGCTGTATCAGGCACTTGTGGTTTCAATTTTGGGCATATATCTGATGCCATTTCCTCATAGCCTCAGTTTGGACATAAACTTTCCATCTGGGAATTAAGATCCATTTAGTATGTATAAAACTTTAATTAATATGTAATATCATACTTCTTTTCTTGTTGACTTCTGAAATGCAAGAGCAGGCTCTAGATTCTAATGAAGAATCTCTTGCCTTCATGTTTTATTAAGTCTCTTATGCTTTGATGCTTGGGATGAATTCAGGTGAATAAAGGTGGACTGTTGAATTGTAAGTCTTGTTGCCTTAGAAGTGCCTAAATAATCGCCATTTTCCCGGTAATTTTTGTCTTACTTTTCTTGCTGCTGTGTTTTGCCCACTTAGGAAAGTGTGACAGGTGAAGATAATAAAAATTATGCTATTGTTTCCCAATAAATGCACTGTAAAGCCATGAGATCCTACTATTTGTAAAGCATATTGATAGTTATTTAATTGTATAATTCTTTGTAAGACAGAATTGGCAAACGGGATTTTAGCTGAGAATTAGAAATTAGAGAATTTTGAACTCTTAAAAAGAAACAAAAAAAGTGTCAGCTTTAAATGAGGAAAAGGGGTTGGCTGAAACTACTATAGCCTTGAGACTAAACTGAAACAAAACAAAGGCTACCATACTTTGCAATGTACAGTCTCTAAATTTGTCTTATTTGATACCATTTTTCCCAAAATTTTGGAAAGTGCAGTCTCCCTTTGGCACACCTGTCCTCATACAGCCACTTCAGTTTGCAGCAGCTTCTTTCCTCCAGGAGGATGATTGTAGTTATTTGATGGAAGTGCTTCTGTTCACTCTTAAATTGTGGAGGAATGAAGCCTCTCTCAGCAGCTGGCAGTGGTTTCTGAGCAGTGTAAATACTTGCTCCTCTGTCCTGAAGGAACTGAACAGCCAGCAGCCAGACCATTCCTGTTTAAGACTTTGTGACCAACACTTTTGAGACACCAGGTAAAAAGGATGTAATGCCACAATTTGGAATACTCTGATGTGGATTTAATGTTTTGGATTATGTCTTAATTTTCTAAAATAGACTTTTAAATTGATCTATTGAGTGTAAACAACATATTAGGATATTCTGGAAACAAAAGCCAAAGGACACCTTTATATCTTAATGATGCTGGTGGTATTAAGAGTTATTTCTGGAGTCTAAAGTCATTGCATGCACTTCAGAAGCAGTTATATGTCTTACACATGTGACTGAATGTGCCTTGTGTTTGCTTCAAGACTAAATTTACTATACATACCACCAAATTTTTGCTAAGTTAGGATGATGCTAAAGTTTAGATCTTGTGCTATAGAACTTCTATTTTGTATCGGGTAAATCTACATGGAAATTTGTATTCTTTAAAGTGGGTTGTTTTTTTTCCTCTTTCCCCCAGCCAAGCAACTGAATCATTGAAAACACACAGGTTCAGCTGTATAAATGTGGCATTGTAATACTGCTATTTAGAAATCATTTAATAGCTGTGCATCTCAGGCCGTCATCGTCTATTTGTACTCAAGGCCCTGTGAAGGAAGGAAATGTTCCTCTCGGGTTCCTATATAAAAATGGTTTTCAGAAAGGTCAAGTGGACATCTGTTACTAGGCTATACTGCAGACCAGTTGGGAATTGAACTTTTGACTCTGTAACCCTGTCCGAAGGAGCCAGTAATTTTTTAAAAACTCCAGAGCAGTGTGAGTGGATGATACTAAGGTATTTATGCTTCAGGGAGAGCCAGAACTGGAGAGTTGTGGCTTTCAAATATGGTCTTTCAAGAAGAACATCTCCTGATGGTCTTTGCACAGGCTGCATGCCATTTAAGAAATACAGTGTGTCATTTATAAGCAACCTTCTGGTTCTTGTTACAAACAACATCATAGTGCTGCTTTGCTGAAGAAGATATACTTCAGGGTCTAATAGATTAAGAGCATCTATTTCAAAAGTATTGTGAGTTGAGGTGTTCTCCAAGAGAAGAAGATGGTCTGACAGATCACCGCTGTAGTGATCAATGTATTACAGTATGACATTTTTTTGAAGTATGGACCCTTAGGAACAGGTTTTCTCCAAAACTGTAAATTGTATCAGTAATTTAAACATGGCATTTCTATAACGTTAAATTTGCTACAATTATGATTGGTTTTGTAGTATATTATTGAAATGGATGTTTGCAAAGCAGAGTTTTTTTGCTCTTTGCCCACCCCCACCTACCCCTAGATTGGTCTTTCAGTTGCTGTTGGGAAGTACAGTTGCTTAATTTCCCTTGTTTGCTGTGTAACCTACTGATGTTGCAAGTATCTGCTTCATTGTCTCTTTCCTCTTGCTTCCCCCTGCTCCCACAAAACACACAGGAAGTAATTTTGGTACTGCAAAGGACCTAGCAGAAGAAATAAGATCATTAACATCAGAGAAGGAGGGGCTGGAAGGACTTCTCAATGAACTGTTGGATCTGAGTGCCAGAAATGTCCGAAAACTAGAGAGAATCAAAGATGATTACACCAGACTGAAACAAGAACTTGAACAAGGAGAGACTGCCTTTGGTAAGTAGTTCACAGGCTCTTACATCTCTTGCTCAGTCATGAGCTCCTAGATGTCTACTAGGTCTGATGAACCATCCTGTGTTTCATAAAACATACTATTTTTCTGAGGTAAGTTTTGCCAGGACCCAGATAAACATTATGCTGAATATGCTTCCAGCTATTTCCAATTGAGGTGAGAAAGTCTGAGGAGGAGAAGGGGTATCCCAGTAATATACAGATTTTTGAAATCTATCTTAGTCCTGTTCCAAAAAACTGTCTTTTCTAAGCCCATTTTTATATTGACAATGATGATGCTATTGTGCATGTATTCACATACAGAGAAACATGTAAGATCTTTTATGTGGAAACAGTAGATGTGGCTGGCTGTGACAACAGCAATGTATTTAGTATATATAACTAGATAGTGTATATATAAAACATACTTGGTGATGGGTCTGAATGTATGAGGTGCAAGGGATGTCTGGTTCAGAAGGCAAGAGTTCTCTTTGTAAATTTATGTTTGGGGTGGGGTTTAAACAGCTTGCCAAATGCAACTCATGTAACTACAAGCAGTGCGCTTGGGCTGTAGTGCCCCGGTGGTATTGGAGAAGTTCTCTGCAGTTACTGGGAAAGCTACTGACAAATTAACAAACAGCACGGTCGTTCCTAGACTTGACTTAGCCTCTTATCTGCTGTATCCTCTCCTGAAGTTAAGCAGATAAAGTGGCCTTGCTGCTTGATTAAATGAAAAGGCTGAATAACATTTAATTGACTACAAATGTACAGTTACTATAGTTACCTCTAAACAGCAAAGTATAAATCTGAGAGCTACTTTAAAGGTCTAGGGGGTTGAAATGTCTTTCCTTTTTCCAGATCTCCTGAGGTTGGCTGAAGAGAGGAAAGCACCTCTGGTTTAAAATTATATGAAGTTTCTTCATAGGCAAATGGATAAGCAGAGCTATCTTAGAAACAAAAAATTTTGTAGGCAACAGGGTATGTCTTATGACAATTTAAAAAATACAGAGAAGAATACATATATATATACACACACACATGCTACTAGAGAACTTGCTTTCTTAGAAACTAGATAAAAATTTAAAAAATGGTTCTTCAGAGTAATGCATTATGATCCAAAGCTGCAAATACACACCAGGCAAGGCTTCCTCATTGCTAGTGAGTTGAAGAGGGTTCTGACCTAATCCACTCCTTTGTTTCTAGGACAATTAAACTTCCTATAATACACATGTACTTCTCATTTGTATTTTTCTGCAGCGGGGTTTTAAACAAAACCACTTCAGGACTCTTGCTGATGGAACAGAATTGGTAGCAGTTTACAGACTTTTTTTTCCCCCTATTCTGCATATGTATACATTACAGCAAATATGTAGCTGTAATGAGGTGTCTTCTTGGTCTGACCTCTACTGCCCTACAGTTTATGGCAATAAATGGCAAAATACTGTGTTTACTATGTGGGTTGTTCTTTTAATTTGTTGTGATTCTGTAAGCATAAGGAGAAATTTATCCTTGTATAAAATAAAACTGTCAGGCACATACTAGTCAGAGACACATAAATTAAATCTGAGATCTTCCCTTTTCCTCGTCTCTGCACCATTTTGTCCTTTAACAAATGGAAACTCATGTAGGTTTGAGAACACTAACATGAGTTTGATAACACATTTAACTGAATATAAGCCTTCTGGTACACTCTGGAAAACAGTATCTAGACTGTCTCAAAGATGGCATCCACTTTTATGAACCAGTTGTTATTTTGTGGAGTACTTTTATATTTGGAGAAAAAAGCATAAACAATTGGAATACAATTTTGTTACTGTTTGGTTTTGCTGTTATTTAAAAGAACTGTAGATAATTGTGTTAGCTTTGTCTGCACTGTGAAAGGTGAAATTTGAGTCAGGGTGGCCAAGCTGACTTAGTGCACATGCTCAGGCTTTGTGGTTCATTTACGCAAGTAAAATCTGTGTTGCTGCTGAGAAGGGCGGTTTTGCCTTTTCCTTGTGTTTCTTCCCCATCCTGTATGCCAGCTCAGACCAGAAGCCTGCTGTGAGCTGGGCATCAGTGCACCTGTGAGACACACTAGTGCCTGGTGGGAGCACCGGGCACAAGGGATGCAGCAGGGGTATGCGGCTTGTGATCACAGGTGTGCTGACCCCTTGGTTTTGGTGACAGTGTGATTTTTGGGAGAGTGTAGTCTGGCAGGAAAATAGCTCCTAAAATGCTTCTGTTCTTTGAGCTACTAGTGCAGTGTATACTCAGCTGCTCTGTGTCATGGGTAAAATTAGTGTGAATGGTACCATTGCTTGGTGCAGCCCATTCTTGGTTAGTTTGACTTCTTACAGCTAGAAACCAGTGAGAGAAATTCCTTCTCCATCTAATGCTACTATCTGAGGATGTTACTGTCCTCTGGCCTTTGTTACTAGCTGCCTGCACAGATTTCATTAGGGAACCCTTCAGGCTATGTGAATTTAAGCAGCAAAACCAAACAGGGCTAGGCTGGCTGATCTGTGTCCTGGTGTGCAGTAGGGATGTACCTGTGATTCCTCTGTGGCACAGTTTGTGCTGTGCTTTGGCTCAACACAATGAAATAGGTGTCTGTCTGTAACTAAACCTAAGTTACTGAAAGTAATGCAGAGAAAAGCAGTCCCTTGGTCTTCTCATTTTGAAGGCAAATTAATGCTAGCTTAAGTAATTCTGTTGGTTTAAATGTCTTTCACTGTGGAAAAGAGATTCCTCATTTTCCTTTGAGAAAGGCAATCAGATCAACTCTATCTCTTGTCTCCTCTCATTCTTGCTTTTGTATTGTTTCCAGGGCATAATCTTCTACTTTTCCTGCATCAGGAGCCCTCCCTCTTTTTTTAATAGAACCTTAAAACCTTCTGTGCAGGTATTCCTACACATGGCTATTTCTCATCTGGCACTTGAACTGTTCTGTTTTGAGCCTGTGAATGTCTTGAAAACTTTGGTGTTTTTTTTTTTTTTTTGGTGTGTGTTTTTTTTTTTTTTTTTTTTTTTAACTGAAATAATACTGCTTTGTCTGGAAAATAGTGAAATGCTAAAATGTGTGTGTATGTTTGTCTTTCTCTTGTGTATAAATTGGTAACCTATTTTTTTACTTCATTAATAATTGTTGATTTCTCACAGTAATGCAGATATAAGGAAGCAGACGTCAAGGGAAGAGACTTAATCACACAATAATCAGAGCTGGAATTTTAAATAGGACACATCATTAGCATGTTAATGAATTTTCTCACTCTGTGCCAGCTGCCCAAGTATAAAAGATATTGCAGATGCAGTGCAAAAATCAGGCTTGGCTTACTGTGCTGAGGGCTGTCAGTACTCACTATAATGGAGATTTACAAAAATCCTTTCATATTTTTAGAGATACTTAAAAATGTTTTCCCTATTGGATAATAAAAGCATTGACAAGTAACACCACGTATGAGCATTTTAGGAAGAATAGTACTAATTTGCCCTTTAGACACTTTCTTCTGGGGACATCAGAACACTTTTGTAGAAAGTGATGAACTGTTACTGCCATTTTACAGGTGGGAAAGCCAGAGACTCAGAAGTCTTGCAATTTTACCTGGAATGGTGATGAAACAGTTTCCCAATTGATGCTGTAGTATCAGTCATAATTGAATTAATGACTTGCAATAAACAGATTTGAAATCAAGTGACACTCTGTGTAAGATTTACATTCTTCTAGACTGCAGATATTTCTACAGTCTGAGACATTATGGTTGTGGGAAAAATCACTGAAGGTCTGTACTGTTGAGCAGACCCACCTTACAAAATTGGAAGGTTATGTTATGGCAAGGAAGAGAACTGCTTTGCAGCCCATACCAACAAAACCCATGTTCCAGACAAGTGAAGCTTAATTACTTGCCTGTCTGCCCAAACTGCTGGATTCTGCTTATAAATTCTGGCTTGGGTTGATTCACATTTGTAACCCAGGGCTGGAAATGAAACCTACCCTCTTGGTTTCCTCATTACCAGTACTGACAGGCAAGTTTTCCTGCCTCATTTGGTGAATTCCTTTTCTGGCTGCACTCAGCCATTTTCTGCCCCTTTTGCACTTTTGGGAAAGCATCTCCTTGTAAATAACATATCTATGCACAAAACTGGGGGGGACTGTATTTCGCTATCTAATTGCTAGGTTGCGCTTGCCAAGTCATCTTAAGTAGAATTTCTACTGAATTAATTTCTAGAGGAAATACAAAATAAAGGCTATCCCACATGTCAAAATAGCTTTTTAACCCTTTTTTAAACTATTGTTTGGAGTCTGATACTTCAGTCTCTACTCCTCAACTCTCATTTGACATGATTGAGTTTTACAGTCTTAGAAACTGGTTGTGTAAGTCCTAAAGCTCTTACCAGCCTGCTTGTAGAGTGAAGCTTTCTGGGATTGAACAGATACATTTATTAAATAATCAGATGTAGCAGGGTTTTTTTTTTTTTAGGACACTGGAATTTTCTTTCACACTCAGATTTTCTTTCTCTTGTTCAGTGTACACGCTTTGCATGCTTGCATGAAATACTGCTTTCTGTCCTCTAACACAAGAGAAACATATTAAAATCCATTTTGTAATTTGTCTTTAAAAAAATACGTTTTAACTTAACTTCTTATGAATAAAATATGTTAAGAATGTACTTCAAAGAATAACAAATTCTCATAGTCTTTTTACAGTCATTGTTTAGAAAGCTGCATATTTGGCTCCTGTGGAGGATGCAATTAAGTAGTCTAAAGCTTAATACCAGGTGGACAGCAGAAATCACTAGTGGTGCTGCTAAAAGTAATATTGGCTTTGCATATGGAAATATTTATGAAAGGCAGACTCTGTGCTTCAGATACAATTGTATAGGATGCGACCTACCAAACTGTGCAAAGTGTTTTTATTCTCTTTCAAAAATACGTTATTCTGACAGGTTCAATATTGGAAGTCTTACAATAGCATGTGCTTCCCACTGGGAACTCTTTGTTGGTTGTTTTTTTTTTTTTTTTTTTTTTTTTTTAAACTAATAGTCATTATACAAAATCTTTCATATTTCTCTTCATAACTGATTTTTGTAATGCTTTTTAAGATGTCTAAATATTACTAAGAACCTTATACTGTTTTTAATTATTTCAAAAAATACCATTTCAGTATCTGCCTATGACATGAAAAAAAATTATTCCATGTTTTGCTCACTGATTTTTCAGGTAGTGGTTTTAATTTTGTTCCTCGGTTCTGTTTTTGCTGCATCAAATAGGTTTTCCATATTCTTTCCACAGTTTATCCTGTGTCTAAGTGATTATCTGATTCTAAACTGAAAAGCTAAACCATTTGATTGCTTCTGTTTAAATAAATCATTAAAGGAGAACCACGTAGTGTGTAACAGATGGGCTTCCATGAGGAGGAAGCTGTTCCCAGGCTCTCATTGTGTGTCCACTTCTAATTTGTGCAAGGTCATCGCATTCTGCATGTCATACCTGTATAAAATGCTTGTTGTCATTTAAGTGAATGGTGAAATGGAATGGCTTATTGCTTATGCCTGTGGCCATCTCTATTTAAACAGTGATCTTGTCAGATTTAGCCAGCATTCACCCTATTTGGCTTTCACTGAAAGTATAAAACCCTTGGTGGTGATGCAGGAACAGGACTGGCACTGCAGCTGGTAGCATCCTTTATTCTCAGCTGACATTCAGCTGATGCTCCAAAGTAGTGCTCAGCAGCCCTCTGTCAGGCAGCATGTGAAAGCCAGGTCCGCATAAGAAGAGAAAAGGAAAAAACAAAACAACAAAACCAGGAAGCCTAACCTTGCAGAGCTCCTTTTGTGCTGTCATGGCCAAATACAGCATGAGTAATTGCACTCTGCTCATCAGTATTCTCTCAGCTGTTTCATTTGAAAAATTGGTATTTCTGCATTTGCTTGGACTTGTACTGTTATGCATATTTCATGCTTGTCTGCATTTCATTGTAAGCATGATTCTCGTTTTCTTCAGTCAGTTTTAAAGCACTTGGGATCTTTCTGGTTAAGTATACCCATATACATCTTTTTGTCTTACAATTCTATGATGGTAGTCATTGCATTTTTGAGTTGTTACCCAGCTTTGAGGATCAAATTCAGACTAATGGTTTTCATTCCATGTCAGGCTTCCACAAAAATTTATATAAAATAATTAAAATTTTTTTTAGCGATATCATAGTGATATCATCTCTGTTAAATAATACTTAATTGTAAGTAGTTAAGGGCTTTTTATGTTATGGAATTGCTTTTTTGATAAATAATATCTGTAGAATTTAGTAATATATAAAGAGTGAGTTCTGCTAAGCATTTCCTATAATTAAAACTTGTAATACATTTGTATTTTAGACGTTGATTTTTGTCAGGGTTGAAAAGATTGGAAACCAGTCTGGATTAGGATAATTGTTTGCCATATGTCTTGAGTCACTTGTAATGTGCTTTTTATAATGGTGATTATAAAGGTCATCTTGCCTGGTGGTGTTCATTTAAGTATGTAAAATACTTCACGATTTTCACTTGGAGGATAGAGGTTTAGTTTGTATAAATGCAATCGAGGTATTAAATTTAATCTGGCCATTCTGTATAATTAGATGCAAATGTCTGTAATTCAGGAAATATGAAATATGTGTTCAGGCAACTTGAACTGACACAGCAACTTGGTTCAAAGCCCACTGATATCTATGGGGGTCTTTTGATCAGGCCATTCCTCTGTCGCTGCTCAGAGGTGAGCTTCTCTTCTCTTTCTTCTGAGATCTGATGGTGTTAATCTTATTGAAATGTTTTATGTATCTATGTAATACTCTTTCTCTGTAGGTAGCAGAGTGACCTAATTACACACAGAATAACAACAACTCAAATGACCTGGTATTTTTTCTTACTGTAGGTGTGCTTATATACCAGGTGCATGAAATAGAGCTTGGTCAGAAGTTTTATGCTGTCTCTCATCAGAGGAAATGATGATCTCATCTTTAACTAGGATAAGCAGTAGACATGAAGGTTTTCTAAGTTGTAGTACCACAGAAATTTAGAGTGGCTCTGTTGGAATCATGGAAGTGCAGTCTGATGGTGAAAAGTTACTGAACAGGTTTCTGCTGCAGCCAGAGATGGTCAACCTCAGCCCACAGTGGAACATGCTACTTTAGTGTGCTGGTGCACATACAAGCAAGCAAGTCCTGATGGTATGCCAGGCAATTTTTCCCTTTACACGTGAAATGCTATTGCCAGCTATGTATAGCGTGCATTAAACTTGTGGGGTGTCTGTAAATATCAAATTATTCCTAGTTTGCTGTCTCTGCTCTAGGTTTCTGCATTATTCCTCTTTTTAGCTGAGCTGCTCCAGCTGCAACTTTAACCATTCTTCATTAGATTCTAATCCTGCAGCTGCATCTTCTGAAAACTAAACTGAACAGATTCCTGTGCAATACTAACTACTTTAGCATGACACTAGCCCTGGTGATGATCAACAGATCTTCTTTAACATTTACCACTTCTGGAGTTTGAGCAGATAGTATTGTTGTGCTACTGAAGTCTCTGTTTTATTTCATTCTCTTTTTCCTGATGGTGTACAGCTGCCATTTCCATGCATCATATTAAGAGAATTACAGTTTTGGCAGAAAGGTAAAGTTGTGTCTGACTGCAGCTGTTTGGAGGCAAGCAGAAAGGTGAAGTGTGTCCAAGGATGGTGGGGTGCTCAGAAGAGGACTAAGAGAATGGCTGACATATAGTTACACTTAACAGATAGGATGACATTACTTTTCATAGCAAAGTAAGTACTGCTTGCCTTGTCTCACAGATGAGGTAACTGAGAGACTCAGTTAACTGGGTTTGTGGTTCTGTTCATTTTGCCATTTCATATACCTACAGCCTGTATGTATTTGGTCAGGACCTGTTGGATGGGATTACGGCATGTATTTGAAATCTTGATTGTGAAACATGGTTGAAAGTATGAAACCAGTGTTTGGCCTCTTAAAAACCTTAAGTTTTATTGAAAAAGTGGGTAAACAGTTGGCCTAGTGTTGCTAATGTGGCATATATTTTCAGGTCCCCAAAGTGGGCAAAGGGCTTTTCAGGATGCTTTGCCTCATGGATTTTCTTTTTAGGATGAGTATAGAGAGAGGATATTTAAGGACTAGTGTCAGTTTGTTTTCAAGTAGCACTTCAGTGAAATCAATTTCAGGCAGTTATCCTTCCAAAGATTCAGGCTTTCTGCAGATTGAAGATAAAAATAGTGCAGCATTTTACATTCAGTTAATGTTTTGGATTTTATTTACTTTTTTTTAGCTGTAAGCGAGAAAATGTTGGCTTGGGTCATCTGGGATCACTGATGTAAAATTGATGTTCTAGAACAAGATTATACTGCCACAGAACCAGAGAGTGACAATATTGTTTAACTTTTTACTTACGGGTGTTTTTTCAGATGTATGTATTTTAATGCAAAATCTAGCACAGTAATACATTTCCACCCAAAAGTTTTCATTTAGGAGTTTTGACAGTGTTCTTGAGTTACAGTGTGCAAGTCTAATTCTGTGCTTGCATAAATGCATGCAATTTGTAAAGAACTGTACCTCTTTACATTGATGGTAAATTTGCCTCTGACTGAATGAAAAGTCAGATAATTTTCTGAGACATTACCTTTCATCTTTGCTTTGATATTGACTGGCAATATTTAGATACCGGCATCTAGGAGTAAACATCTAAGCAAAAGAAACCCTGAGATACCGTTACATTGGGAATACAACATGTCCCTCAGGAAATACAGGTTGTTTAGTTTTTGGTTTTTATTTGTTCCAGTTTTTGTTCCTGTTGATAGTTGGGTGCAGATTAGTTAGGTCTTTCTGCCTTATTCTTTCTTGCTCTTAATTGGTTTAAGGTTTTCCTTGAGGTATTTGCAAATACAGTAGTAAAGACACAAGCTAAATGAAGGTTTCTGTAATTAAGGTACTGTAAAATAGGAACATTATTATCCTTGACTGACTTTCTACTTAATAGTTGTACACTTAAAATTAATGAAATGGCTATCAGCTGTATAGTTTGTTACTTGAACCACCACAGGGTTCCAAGAATGCTGCGAGCTTTATACCCGCAGATATTGAGAAGTATAACTAAATCTGGAGTAATGTAAAGATGGGGAAGGTATAATATCTGCTGATAAAAACAGAATAAAACCACTGAAATTGTAATCCTCCCTTGAACAACTGTTTTTTATCCCCAAAATTATTTTAATACTGCATGTGTTATCTTAAAAAAGGCTTTATGGTAGAAAACCTCTTCTAATTTACACCTTTCACCAAGATACAAAAGTGGAAATACAGAGAATTTAAATGGAAGAGAAAGGTATTATTTGTTCTGACTATGATTCCACAGAGAAAATGTATTTATAGTTTACAATTCTTGTTCTTTATTCTCTAAGCTTTTTGTCTTTTCTGTACTTCTATTAAATCCTAAGTGATTACTCTGAAGCATTGGAAATCTTATTATTGAGAGCAGAGTTAAGTACCTTGTGTCTCCTGTTCAGGAATTTAAAGCTTTCATCCAGTAAATTTCTTCCTCCCTCTGTCCTTGGAGACATAATCTGGAGAAAGAGGCAGAAACCCAAGGAATTGCTAATGCCTGGAGTCAGGAGCTAGAATTTAGTAGCCTTAGGATTGATTTCTTTTCTTACTAGAGAAGGAACAGAGAGAGTTTGGTCATGTTTCAGTTGATTTTTGCTACGTTTTCCTTGTAAGAGGACTTGGCGTAATAACTGTTTCTGCTACAATTATGTTGTCTGTGGTCTGCAGACTCAATACTTAAGCACCGGAGATGGCAGTAGGAGGTTATAGTATAAGACCAGCAATTTTGCCACCTATAATTGCACAGAATCTGTGGTCCATGTGCAGCGGGTGCTTATGATTAGTTACTATTTCTGAAAACCTGTCAGATGTCAACTGATAGGCTATGATCATGTAAGAAATACGTCAAACTGGATATTTGAAATCCTACTCTTATTTTGTTATTGTGTTCAAACCCTGTTTTATTTCTTTACACAAAAATATTGTAGTAGACAATATAATTGAAACTTTGATACCAAATTAAAAGATTCAGTCGTCATATTTGCAGAAAGCATGTTTGGTTTGCTGTGCATGCTGAAGGCTTGGGTAAAGATAAACAGGCAGTGTTTGCCAAGCTGCATAAGATTAAACAGTTCAGTACCTGTTGGAATTATCAGCTGGAGGACATGTTGCATAATTTGGACTACAACCTTTATACGCTTTTGGCTGGAATATACCTCTTATCTAGTGAGGTGCACTGAAACATAATTAACAGTGCAAGCTGGAAATGACAGGCTGAAACTATGTGTACTTCTGTGCAGATAAACAATCCTATATCTAGATCAGAAGTCATAGTAACATTTTCTCTAATTTTTTTCCCAGTTTCTATATTCTGGAACACTGTACAGAGTAGTTATCTGTGCTCTGTGCCAGAGAAAATCAAATAGGCATCAGCCATGTCTCCTGTGGGCTTGATTTTAAGAACCTTTGAAAAATGTTAAATCCTGCAGAAATTGGCAGATTTCTTGTTCTTGATTTTGAATGTTTTGTTTGAGAGAAAACTTTGAAAATACACGGAGACAGAAATTCTGGTTCACTGGTGTCAATGCATTTTGCCTCCGGTTTCACCTCTGGCATTCTGCTATGCTGAAGCTGCAGCATCCATTTCTGATCTGAGCTGCTTGGATGCAGGTCCTCTTACTCTGATGGAAGTGCTGTCCACATAAGAAAGAGCAGAAATTGGTCAGAAATTCATTTATCTAGGAAATCCTTCAGTTTTATCACGAAACAATACATTTTGCACTTGGTAGGCCCCTCCTGTGAAAGAAACAATTATTTCATAGTTTTTAAACTAAAAGCTAATTACTGTTGGTTCTAGTTCAGTGAACTGCTAGCCCTTTGACTTCTGCAATTTTTTTATTTTTTTTATTTTCATTTTACAACAGTGCTTCTCTGAAGTTAGGGGAAAAATAATTTATTTTTGCAAGTCAGAGTATTTGCAATGTGGCATTTCCAGCAGAATCATCTGTAGTGCTTTTTCTTGTTATTGCAGTAGAATGACCTGAGTGAAACGTGTATTGCTCTTGTATTCTCAGATTTCCAGTATAGAGTCTTGTGGGCATATAAATGTTCTTGTAAATTTTAATCTAGTGATCAGAATAAAAATTTGCATGTCCCAGTAGGAAAATGTTAAAACCCCAGTATGAAGTTTATTCTTTCTGTTCAGTACCTGTGATAAAAGCTGTGTAACATACCATTGTTCATGAACTCATTAAGTGGTCAGCCACATTCTTAGGTGGGAGGATATTATTCCAGTGGGAGAAATGCCTCTAAATAAGCCTTAGGCGCTGGCTGAAATATCCAAAATGATGTTGTTCTTTTAAGCACCTTAGATGGCATTACGAAGGCATGGATGTGAATATTTGTTAATATAGCTCTTTTTAATCTGTGTGCTTTCTGTTTACATACTAAGTAATGACAGTCTTGGGAAAACTTAAAAATAAAACTCTAGAGCAGGACACAACGTTCCTGCAGTCTTCTGGTGCTGAACAGAGGTTTTTGTCAGTTTCTGCAAGTACTTGACTCAAGTCTTTCACCAGTCCCCAGAAACATAGATGATGTGTCAGTGTCATAGCCTGAAGATGCTTCGTGAGCAAATTGGCCAATACTCAAAAAGATTTTACCTACAAATCGTCTCCAGTATGGGTTATAGACGAGAAGAAATTGAAAAATAAAGTCCATGTATCTGACTAGCTTTTTCCAATGAGACTGGTTAGAACCAAGTTATGATGCCCTCTGCCATCGCAGGCAGCCTGAGACAATATTCTACCTTTGTTCTGGTAGGTAAGAGCGTTCTCCATTGTCTGGAGTAGTTCTTGAGTAAAATGTGAAAGTATTTGTACTGATCACGGAATTTGGTTATACAGCAGTTGGAAGGGGGGAAAAAGGGAATTTTAGATTGCACTTTGAATTAGTCATTTAAAAAAAATGTATTTTTTTTCCATTGTGAGTAGCTTTTTGCCTAATGCTGACAAAAGATGGATTTTTTTTTTTTTTAAACATTTGTTTCATAGATTTCATAATGTCATGGATGGTGCTTAATGATGGAATGAAGTCAGTACTTTTGAAAATTGAAGATAATTTGTAGAGCAGTCATGGGAGATGAAAGGGTTGGGAAGACAGCCTAGTCATGGAAGGCTCAAGGTGCTTAGTGTATCTGCTCAGCTTAATGAACAGAGATCTGAGATCATTTGATGGCAGTCTGCAACTGCCTGCTCGGAGACCAGAACTGATAGTGGAAAGATCTTTATGGCGATACACCAAAGCAGAAATGATCACTTCCAATGGCTAGCAATTGAAGCTTGACAACTGTAGATTAAAAAAGTGAGTCATTCACCTTTTAATTAAGAGGACAATTAGCTTTTGCCAGAGTTCAGCAAAGATTATTGTATATTTCCAGTAACTGGGGTTTTTTTTTTATACCTAGTTCCAGCTGGAATGAATTCAGAAAAATCTTACTGCCTGTGTTTCACAGATGACCAGGATCAGTGAATTCAGTAGTCTCTGTTAGACTTGCATGCTGGAACTGTTGTTTTATCAATATAGTAACTAGAGAAGCTATTCCTGTTTTGGTATTTTTTGTAAATGAGTGAAGCCCAATCCAGAATGCTATTAACATTTTCTATTGGTGTTACTGTTCACTGGATTCTGTGGTAACTCCTGGTTCTCCTCTTGACCCTGTTATCTTTGATTTTTAATTTACTAACTCACAATTCTTTATCCAATCTCTGCATGATTTATTTTCTTGTCCAGTTTATACTCTATGAAATTGTTTTCTTATGATTCAATAATTCATTGAAGTTCTGTTCACCTGAGCTCCTAATCACATGGAACACAATTTCACACCTTTCCCAGGGCAGTGTGCAATTCACCACGACTGCACTGTCTACCTGATAAGTTTATTGAAAGAAGCAGCCATGCCCAAGTCAGAGAAGACTTTAATTCCTCAAAGACACAATATGTACGTGTTATCTCATTCTTACGCTGCTTGCATTTTGCCTCTCATGGTGACCCCTGCTGAGGTTACTTGTGTAACATATGAGTGGATTGGTTAGGGATATAGAGACTGCAGGAGAAAACCAAACACTCTAAAAGCATAGAGCATTTTACAAGCTGTCTGCCTGACCTTGAAAACTGATATTCAGTGGTCTAAATGGAAGATGTATTCACAGTTTTGCAGGATAAAGTACCAGGGCAACCAGGATCCTTTCTTGTGTTGGAATACTTTGTTGCAGCACTGAAGCACTGAACTGCAGCTGAGAACCATCAGGGTATATATTAGTTCATTCTGCTTCTGTAGCATCTCCCTAGGTAGGATACCAGGCATGCCTTTCAACGAGATATAAAGAAATAAGAAAATCTGTATCTTTTAAAGTTCTTCTGGGTTGTGGGAGTTGTTCTGAACCTCCAGGGTCTGTAGTCTTTGGCATTAAAAAAGTACTGTGTGATAATGGAATAAAAAATAATTTGGCTGGAATTGGAGGAAAATGTTCCAAGCTTATTTTATACCATTTTTCCAGCACTAAGCGTTCTGCAAAGCATGTGCTATAATACTTCTCCATCTCTGATAAATGCCATGCATCTCTGCAGCAGAAAAGAAGTTTTAGCCTTCAAAATCTGGGCATTAAATTGTTTACAACTTTTCCTTTTGTTTTTTTCCTTAAATTGCTCTTTCTACTATTGCTATGTGTTTACTTTCATTGTAAGCCTTCATCTTAAGTCCAGTTGACATGTATTTTTCTCTTACTTTTATCTTTCCTCATCTCTGTTCAAACCTTTTGCATTTTCTGTAGTCTTTTTATTTGTATCTGTGTATGTGCAAAATAATTTATTAAGCTATTCTTTCATTTGTAATAGTTTTTCTGATGCAAATGGTTACTGAAGTAAGCTGCATGGACAAAATTTACTGTTAATTTCATTTCATCTTTGATTTTTCTGCAGTTTAATTGAGCTTTCCACCTTTGATGCTTTATATCTTTTTATAAAATGTGGCAGGCTGGTTCATTGTTTCAATCCAGGTGTAGCAAACCTGAGTTACAGAAAGATTCTTCATTCCACTTGTGTGATTTGTGGACTTGGTAGTTAGATGGTTGCTGTAGAAATTGTCAATTCTTGCTGACAAGTATTTTTCTAATCTGCAAGTTTAGTGGAAGAGAAAAACCATAGAAGGGTTTGGGTTGGATGGGACCTTAAAGGTCATCTGGTTCCAACCCCCTTTCCACTAGACCAGGTTGCTCAAAGCCCCCATCCAACTTGGCCTTAAACATTCCAGGGATGGGTCATCCACAACTTCTCTGGGCAAGCTGTTCCAGTGTCTCACCACCTTCATAATGAAGATTGTTTTTTTTCTTCATATCTCATCTAAACCCTACCCTCTTTCAGCTTGAACCCCAGTGGGAAGCTATTTTTGCTTCTTTCTGCTGTGTACATACCTTCTCACTATTCCAAGGAGTTTCTTTAGGCTGTGTTATACTATTTGTGCAATGTAAACCAGTAGGGACTAACCCACAGTATTTCACTCACAGCCTCCAGCAGCAATGTATCTGAAATTCTCAAAGCAGAAGGAGGCTCATCTCAGTTTAGCTAAGTAGTTCTCTATGCTGCCAGGTCTTTTTTCTGCCCCAGAGCAGATGCTGTGATGAAGTGCCTTCACTCAAAATACTGGTCTCTCTTGCTAGAAGGTGTTAATGATAACCAGGTTAGAGACAACACTGCTCAGCTTTTGGGTGGACATACGCTGTTGTATGATTTCCTTGTCACAAACCTTCTATTTTTTCTTACCCTACACACTATCCCTGTTTTATGTGGTGCTTAAAGGGTTTGTGGCTGGGTGACCCTGGCTTAGTTGTGCCAATGCACATCACAAATGTGTATTTCCTTTGGCAGTGTTTTCCAGGTTCCTATCTGTTCTTTCAGTTCTTCATTAGAAAAAGGACCATGTTGAGCTTTGATGAAGTACTAAGATCTCAAGGTAAAGTGTGATGATCCCACAGAGGCGTATTTCTCCTATGTTAACCATCAGGGAGTCCAAGATGACATGGCTTCTGAATTACTATTTCTTTATTTCTGTCTTTATTTCCTCCATTGTGTTTTGTTGCTGAACAGTAGAACTTGTGAAAAACTTATACACCCAAGGTATTTCTGGAAATTACATTAGCTGTAAAGTTTAAAAAAGCAAAAAGATAAAATCCTGGAAACAACCTACCTAAAAATGATTGTTTAATGAAGAATTCTGCTTCAATACGTAAGGTATGCCTCAAGGAATAGTTTGAGGCTGAGCATTGTGAGTTTTTAATGTTACAAAATAGATAAAAAGCATAGTAATAGAAGAGTTGCTGTCCAAGCACAACTCTGTAATAAGAGGTTAGGTAAGAAAAGTTATCTGGCTGTCTAGCATTCAGAGGTCACTAGCACAGGCAAAACTCATTTAGTTTTGTTCCCCATTCTTACTGTAGGCGATTGCTTTCTTCACGCATTTTTGCTATTTTGGCACACTCTGTGTGAGTGACAGCAAGCTCTTTAACTCTTCCCAGCTTCAGCAACCACCACCCTCCTCCCCCACCTCCGTGAAATGACAGTCTCTCTATGGGTTTTGATAAGGCATTCCTTAAAAGGGAGCGTAATGTGCCATCGTTTAGTTTATTAGATTGAAATGTTCTTGCTGCCCCCTTTGATGAGAGTTACTGCTTCAATAATCACAGGCAAATCTGATTTACTGTAAACAGTTATAACAGCAGAGTAGGTATGTGGGCTGTAAAGTGGTTGGAAAATGGGAGCGATTTGCTAGCAGAGAGAAAGTCACATTAAACTGTTGTAGCATTCACTGGAGTCTTGTATCATCAGCTACGCCAGCTTAAATAAGTATTACGAGAAGCCTTATGCCAGTTCTTGTTTTGCCACTTGCTTTGTGGCTGCATCATCAGAGTGTACCGAGAAGGCACTTCCCTGCCTGGCAGGGTATGGTGCTGGCTCAGCTCGGTTGTGACTGGTAGTAAATCAGCTGCAATGAGGAAGAAAAAGGGAAGGGGCTGTTCCTTTATTGACCTGAGGGGACACTTGTGATTTAGACACTGCAAATAATTTATTTTTCATTTTGTGTAATGAACTGTAAAA
>NW_009934992.1:0-32687 GCF_000696875.1 Nestor notabilis
TGACTGCTATAGCTGAACCCAGGACACTTTCTTACCATCGTGATCGCTGGCTATGAGGTTTATTGGCCAAGCTTGTCTATTTAACTTTGTATGTTTCTTGGCCATCAACATGGTAATCTTATAGAATTTTTTGTAACTTCAGAGATGATAATTTTTTTTCCTGAACTCACCTTAGTATTTTTAACAATAATCACATAATAATTCAATATTATACAGCTAGCTAATTTTCATTCAGATTAGTTCTCAAAGAAAGACGAAATAATAGAGGAAATAAAAAAAAATAAAAAAAATGTTGATATTAGTAGCCAGATTGAGAAATTCTTTTTTTTTTTTTTTAAGGGATTACAAATTCATGAAAATAAGAGGTTTTCAATACATTTATCTAAAGTCTTCTTTCTTTAGTGTGCTTCAGATTCAGAGGAATTGAATTAATCTCAATCATTTTCCTTTAATTTATAAGTACATTGGAACATTTTCGCTTTTTGCACACTTAATTTAAATTCAACATTTTTATTTACTCAGACATCAAAGGGGCCGTAAGATCAAGGCTGTGATGACTGCTTTTGTAATTCTCAGACTGAAAGAAAATATAGTTTTTAAACTATTTGACATTTTAAAATGCTAAATCACATTGTTTATTTGTATAAACATTTATTTATATAAACATACTGTATGGCAATCTTCTCAATCAATGAAATATAAAAAACAATGTTATGTAGAGGCACCCATACAAATAAAATTAAAAAAAAAAAAGGATTTGTTTAAAGTAAAATAAAAATAAAGAATGATTTGTTTAGAGATTTATAGTATGGCATCACAGCTTATGCTATATTATACAAGGTCAATAGTGTTTTACATTACTTCATTTAAATTCATGTTCTGTGACTTTGTTAATCACTGAACCAAGCAAAAGTAAGATGGATTCACTGCCTATCTATATACATATAAAGTAATACTCACATCCTGGCATAAATCCTTGGAATATAACATTTTAAATGTCACTGTGGGACGATCACTTCACTGTGACTGGTATTTGCATAATCCGAAGTATATCTGTTTCTATAGTTTAGTTCACTAAAAGGACTCAAAATAAGTCTGTAGATTGACCACAATTGTAAAAGAGTTATTACATTGGCCTTTGCTTTTAGCCTGATCCAACTGGGAAGCCAGTCAGCTGAGAACTGTTTTAGTTCTCTTAGCAGGAGACAGATGGATTTGAGGATACTATCTTTACTGGCTTCACTGTTTTTAAAGGAATATTAAAAGACAGACAAATACCAGGTAAATAAAACCAGAAATTAGTATCTTATTCTAAACTTCATGGCTGTTAATGTTAATTGGTCATTAATGTCACTAAGATGTTACTTCATGAGCTTGAAAACATAACAGTCTTGAAAGAGATCAGTGATGATTGCCTTGTGACTTGCAAGCTTGTTCAGTCCCAGTCAAATCACTGCTATGTGTCCTGTAGTCACCCTGCTGCGCTACTGCAAGTGAGAGTACAGACACAATAGGGGGAGTATGAGGATTTTTGAGCTATATATGCTGAAAGAATTTATTTGCTAATGTCAAGTAGTATTTACATAATTTATCTGATGTTGCCACTTGATGTGTCAGTGTCAGCTGTTGTCATGTCCACGTATCAGAGAGATACAGGAGGCCTTTTAGATTTCTTCCATTGATTAGACTAAGCCCTTTCAAAGAAGTCGTAGAAGCCTGAATTAAAATTCCAAGCAGCCATCACTCCTTATTCATACTCACACTTATAATACTGTTCTGGTTTTGGCTAAACTTGCTGACTTGCAAAGGGAAAGACATCCATGCTATTCCTCAGCAATTACGATTAAAATCAAAAGGAACACAAATAGATTTTTTCAGACTTGCTTCTTTTTGGAAGTAATACAATTTTCTAGATCAAATATGCCTTACAGGAGCATTTTACAATAAGGTAGAAAGACATAGTAAGATGGACATAGACAAAAGCATGTTGAAAAAAATACGACCTAAGCAGATATTTCAGAATGCCTTTTTGCCTTCACGGAACTCTTAATGGGTGTCAAGAAGTGTGAGTGAGAGAATGAGAGACACAGTTTGGGTAGGGCTGTACTTTGCTATGTACCTTGTATTTTCAGTTAAAATCTGATCCAGCAGTTTCTTGTCACATTTGCCAGAATTTGATAGCATGTCATGCTCTAAAATTACAGTTTTCTGGAGTAAATTAATACATTTTAAACATCCTGCAAGACTTACAAAGCTTCCTACTAATCCTGAAACTTCTCACTGAACATTCAGCAGTGTCTGAATAACTTGATAACCTGACTGTTGTAGGCTACTTGCTATGGTGAAAGCCCACCTTTAAATCTGCTTGAGCTGTAGCTGTTAGCACTTTCACCACTGTGGGTCATGGTATCTCTATGTTAACCTTTAAAAAACCCCCACAGGCTAAATGTTATAACAAAGCCCTGGTGACTTGCCCACCTTCCCACATGAATTCTGTGGCACAGGCATTCTCTGAAAAATGTTGTGTTCTTTCTTTACAATGCTGTTTGGAAGTATTCCCATTCTTGCATCAGATGAAAGATCTTAAATACAGTAATTCTTAATAGTATAATTTTTCTTTAACAGCATGCAGTATGGAGCTCTACCTTATAGTAAGTAAAACAGTCTGATCATTTGAAAACTGATGTCCAAATACATGAAGCAACTCCTTATTTTTAATAATCCTCACTTTTGAATATATCATTTTGACACCCAATATGATATTCTCAGTGTCGAGATTTTTAGACTAACAGGCCAGATCTCTAATGCATGAGCTAATGGAGAAGAAGGTAGCAGTTATATGTCAGCCACTGCTGATGCTGTTTTTTTTGTCTCTGTGCTCACACCTTGTATCGTAGTTCTTTGCCTTACATTCCTCTGCTGTGCCTCCTGCAATCAGCATTTTCCACTCACAACAGAATCTGATCGCTTTCCTTCCATGCTTTGCTCCAGCATCATTGTTGGTAAGAACACAGAGGCACCAGTTTTCCCTGCATGTTGGACATTAAGAAATTCAACTTCATGGACAAAGAAGAAACTACAGATTATTTCACCTGCCATAAACTAATAGCTGGGTGCAAGTAAATCATATGTCCCTGAAAATTATCACTTTGCTTTATTTTTCATGGCTAGTAATGGCAGAGCTTAAATTTATAGATAACACTTCCACCAATTTTATAGTCTTCTAACCAAAGTCTGGAAAAAACAAAAATTCTGAGATAAAAACTTGATAGAGATAGTAAGTCTATTTTGAGCTTTCTAAAGAAAATATGTTTTTACAGAGTACTGAAAGGGAAATACAGAATCCAGAATGTTTTTGGTATTCCCCATTCTGTTTTTCTCTTACCACCGTGCAAACGCTATTTATTTATGTTGTATGTTGTATTTTGTTCTCCTTCACTTTAGTTGGATACATTAATATGCAGTTATCTAAACATATGTATATAGATTTACATTTATAAATATGACTATGCAAACTATGTTAGCAGGTAGATAAACCTATCTCTTTGATAAAGGTTATGTACACTGATCTGTTTGCCCTTAACTCATAAACTGTGGTTTCTGGCTAAATAATCTTTCTTTGACTGTCATCATATACTTAAAATTCAGTTATTCAGTTGCATGTTTTCAGACTTTTGGATAATGCTGTTGACTTATATTCCTTCATTAATATTTGTCTCTTTAGTCCCTTGACTCAACTTGCCAATTTATTTTTGACACACTGTGATTTCTGTTCTTTTGCTCTGTGAGAAGTCTGACTTGCTTGAACTTACCACACAGGCTGTTGGATGTTTCTCTGTGTCTTTGACCAAAGTGACTTTACAGACTCTGTGTGATTTAGTGTTGCTTAAGGAATACAGGTTTTTTTCTGTGTGCAGTTGTTCCTCTATCTGTTATTCATTCTGTGTCTGAGACATCTGTCTTTTAAGTAACACAATTAGTCTTATTTGCACTCTCCCCTTTCTTGCTAGGCTATCTTCAGTAAGCAAACTGCTTTCTCTAAGCTCCTTCAGTAATAGCATCATACTGTAAAGGACTGAGAATGTGAACAGTCTTTACCTCAGAATTTCCTTTTCCTTTCAGATGTGTTCTTACATTTCTTAGGTATATTTTTAAAAGTGTAATTGTGCCAACAGATATGGCAGTACACATTTTAATCACCTGGCAAGTGTCAACATATTATCATAGAGCACAAGTATGCCAGTTCTCCTTCAAGTGTCATTTTATATGAATCTAGTTATTATTGACGTTTAAACTGACCTGACCAACACCTCTTAGTCTGATGAAAAATACAGAAACTGAAGACAGTGAAGAAAAACTAATGTGATCACATACAAGAGATTCTGAGGATGCCTTAGACCATGATAGCAGAACTAGAATTCATACAATATTTTTGCTGAAGGAATTGGTAGCTCACATAGTGGTTTATCTTATCTCAGCTCATTTTCACAGTTTTTTAATGTGTTAACTAGCATTTTGTATTAAATATTGTGACTATGAAAGAGATTTTTTGGTTATACAGTTGTAAAGAAGATTAAGACAACTTTGGGAATGGTGGTGGTGAGAATTAAAAAGGAAGGAAAAAGCTAGGAACACTAGAAAATTAAAGCTTTTCTTAAGAAATTTCACTTCTGAGATAGAGATAGAGAAAATCTGGAAGAGAAGATGAGGGGGGAAGACTTGTAAGTCAAAGTGATCACTGACAGCAGGAAGCAATTGGTGAGATATTAGCTGGGAGAGAACATGAAGTAAGTAGAAATAAAAATGGATTGTATAGAGAAGAAAGAAATAAATGTCAGTAGCATTAGAAGTAAGATATAAAATTAAGTCCAGAACAAGCTAGAATAGGTGAAGTTATACTATGTTAACCAGGATACATCATATTTGTAATACTTACGTATTTGCTTGTTGAATTTTGAATATCTTTCATGGCTTTGAATTTTGGCTAAATACCTCTGTTTTCTGTTTGTGTATATTTATTTCTTATTATAATTCTCAGTGACAGCTGTGCATTTGTTTTACATAATCACAGTAATACTCAGATTCCATTCTTGGTGTTTTAGTGCTGGCAAGATGATAAACTGATAAAAATGAATATGTGTAGAATAGAATAGTTCAGCTGGATGGGACCTGCAATGATCATCTAGTCCATCTCCTTGACCACTTCCTCAGTGACCAAAAATTAAAGCATGCTCCAGATGGCCCTTTTTAAGGCACTGGAAGGCATGGGCCATTGACCACCTCTCAAGGAAGCCTGTTTCACTGTTTGACCATCCTCTCAGTAAAGAAATGTTTCTTAATGCCAAGTCTGAACCTACCTTGGCTCAGCTTCAAACCATTTCCACACATCCTGTTGCAGGATACCAGAGATGAAATCAGCACCTTTCTTGCCACTTCCACCCTCAGTGTTCTTTTCTCCAAACTAGACAAGCCCACCAGCCAGCCACATCTCATAGGACAAGACTTCCAGCCCCTTCACCAGTTTTATTGCCCTTCTCTGGATGCATTCAAGTACCTTCACATCCTTAAATTGCAGAACTGTACGTAATACTTTAGGTGAGTATTATGGCCGCACCAATGCTGAATACAGTGGGATATTCACCTGTT
Organism: Nestor notabilis; assembly: GCF_000696875.1. Taxonomy (NCBI): domain Eukaryota; kingdom Metazoa; phylum Chordata; class Aves; order Psittaciformes; family Psittacidae; genus Nestor; species Nestor notabilis. Next base: position 5,647 of record NW_009934992.1, read on the forward strand.
TTGACCAGCCAGTGGTGTTACTCCAGGATGCATTTTACTTTCTTGGCTGCCAGGACACACTGCTGACTCACACTGCAAAGTCAGTCATCTACACATACCTACACATCTTGACACATTTAGAGCCACTCACTTATACTGAGTGTAGATTATGTGGTTACTCTTAGGTGCATGAAGCACAAAAATTCCTTTTTTAATCAATTCAAGATTTCTAAAGGAAATCTTTTGTTTATCATATTATCGATGTTTAAGTTATGGAAATTGCTTAAAGCTCATGATATAATTTAGATCAAAGATTTAACTCAAACCCCTACCTTGAATAGCCTGAGTAGTCTGACAACTCTGCACACCTCCTTTTGGATTGGTTTCTGAATCTTTTAGGCAGTTAAGGATGTACTGCATACAGATAAGATATTTTAAAGAAGAGTAATTTATACAAAAGAACGAAGACATGGGTTGAGAGAGGCAATATTCATTTTCATAATTTATTATTTCCTTTCCAACAATGGAATTTTCTGCTGGGGATGTAATTTCCACATATGCTACTGGTGGTAAAATTCCTTGTAAATAATCAATCCTTGTACAATAGAAAATGTACAAGAAAATGCATATTCCCAAGATATGATTCCCAAGTTAGTTGCAAATAAGTTACTGCTTGTAGCATGCTAGATGTAGCACCGTAGATAGTAATATATGGGGTTTTATTGTACAGGACAGATTACTTGTAAGGAAATTAACTACTAGTTTCCATTCCTGGTAATCTTTTAAAATACAAAATTAAAATGTAATTTCTATTTCACAAAGTTCATAATAAGAATAATGACAGTATCACATTTCTGATGAATAATTTTCCTGTTGTGTAATATATTGAAAGAAAATTTTATGCATCAGCACGTAAAACTTATACAAAATATAATAAAATAAATCTTTGCAAAGACTATTTCTTACCAATTTAAGAGTAATATTTTGAAGTAAACTGCATTTTATGAAACATGTTTTAAAGGTTTTGGTACATAAAGTGTTGTACTAGAAATAACTATCTTAGAGGAATTTATGGCCTTAACCTTTAGCAATCTCTATCAAGACTTCCAAAACACAGTGTTAATGCATTTGGAGTAGAGGATTAAATAAAGTTGAGAAAAATATTGATTGACTGTGTTACCCAGGAACTAAGGTTACTCTCTCAAAAGAAAATGAGCCTAAAGGGATGGATTTTTTAAATGTCACTACCAGGTTTTGCCTGAAAAGTATTCAAAATTATCCACTAATTAACTGCTTGAACCAAGTAAGTCAACTGTATATGAAAGCATTTTCTAAAATAGTGTGTGAATCAGAGGTGAAAAAAATACTCGTATTGATCTTTGAAAAGATTTCTTGATGTTGCTTTAGGTTATACTTACCACTACAGACATTTGAGTGAAATCTTATTATTCTTTAAAAAATAACTGTATTATGAACATTATCAGGAATTCGCAAATACGTATGTCTTCTGTGAGAAAAGGTCATACATAAAAGCAATGGAGTCTTACATAGTCTAGCAGTGTAACTCAGTATTCTACCTCAGAACATCCAAAATGTTCCAAATTTTGCTTGAGCTAGCAAGGCATGTAAGGTAATTACAAAATAAGAAATAAGCTGAATGGCTTTTAAACATGATATTGTTCTAACACAACCTTAAGAAGTTTACGTTCACCAGTCTACATGACACTTGTTCTGTCCCTTTTTCCACATCCCATAAATTTCTTTCTTGTGTTTGAGCTTTACTAGGAGCTCCCTAATCATCCATGTAGGTATCTGTCAGAGATACCATTGTCCATTGTCTGAGAGACAGGTGGGAAAATATTTTGTTCAAGATCCCCAGAGTGAAATTAATATGCAAGTGAGGTCAATTACTGTAATCAATCAATTTGTTTATTATAAAAAGATAAAAAGATGTTTATTATAAAAAAAGATAGTGATAGGACAGATCAGAAAAAAAAAAAAGATAGAAATTAAGCAAGATTTCAGATAGTCGCCACCATGGATCCAGCAGTGTCCTGAAGGTCTGTAGTCATCATCATCTTTGGTGGTGGTGTCCCCAGGGTCCATAGTTGTCGTCAGAGGTGGGTGTCCACACAGGGGATTGACTTCTTCCCCTTTTGGGGGGAGTACCTCTGTTCTTAACGTCCCAACTACTCATTCCTGGTGGATCACATGCATCCAGTTTTGCTGGTCTTGCAGCCAGTTTTACATCCACAGGTGTCTGCCAGCAATCCTTCAGATAAGGGACAGCAAGTCCTCATGCCAGTCCTGGAATTAATGAAGTCTTATCTCAGCTCCTCCCACCCATCTCTCAGACAATGAATGGCAGAGTACCACCTCAGCTCCTCATATCCATCTGGACCTCAGCTTCTCATACCAATCTTTGGGACAATGGAAGGTGGAGTCTGTTTTCAGTTCAGTCTCTCCCAGCCTCCTGCCCCCTTTGCCTGATTTCTTCATCATGGTCTTGAACTCGGAGGAAGTGGTGCTTAAATATTGACCAGCTCTCTTGGACTCACTCCCTTATCTTCTAGATCCCTATCCTATGCGATTCCTCTAAGTAGGTCTTTGAAGAGGCTGAATTTAGCTCTACAGAAGTTTAAGGTTCTAGTCCTGATTACTATTTTGCTTTCCCCATACAGGCTCTTGAGTTCCAGTCCACACAGGGGATTGACTTCTTCCCCTTTTGGGGGGAGTACCTCTGTTCTTAACGTCCCAACTACTCATTCCTGGTGGATCACATGCATCCAGTTTTGCTGGTCTTGCAGCCAGTTTTACATCCACAGGTGTCTGCCAGCAATCCTTCAGATAAGGGACAGCAAGTCCTCATGCCAGTCCTGGAATTAATGAAGTCTTATCTCAGCTCCTCCCACCCATCTCTCAGACAATGAATGGCAGAGTACCACCTCAGCTCCTCATATCCATCTGGACCTCAGCTTCTCATACCAATCTTTGGGACAATGGAAGGTGGAGTCTGTTTTCAGTTCAGTCTCTCCCAGCCTCCTGCCCCCTTTGCCTGATTTCTTCATCATGGTCTTGAACTCGGAGGAAGTGGTGCTTAAATATTGACCAGCTCTCTTGGACTCACTCCCTTATCTTCTAGATCCCTATCCTATGCGATTCCTCTAAGTAGGTCTTTGAAGAGGCTGAATTTAGCTCTACAGAAGTTTAAGGTTCTAGTCCTGATTACTATTTTGCTTTCCCCATACAGGCTCTTGAGTTCCACCGTCTCATGATCACTACAGCCAAAGCTGCCCACAACTTTTATGTCTTTAACTAGTCCCTCCAAGTTTATTAGTACAAGGTCCAGCAACACATCTTTCTATGTTGTTCTTTCCACCACTTGCATCAAAAGGTTATCTTCAATGATCTGCAGAAGCTTCCTGGACTGTGTGCACCAGGCTGTGTCATCCCTCCACAAAATATGAGGCTGGTTGAAGTCCCCTTTGTGACCATGAGGTTATTTTCAGCTGCCCATAGAAAGCCTCATCAACTTCCTCCTCATGATTGGGTGGCCTACAGTAAACACCTACAGCAGTGTCACTTATGTTAGCCAGTCCCTAAATTCTCACCAATAAGCTCTCAATTTGTTCATCTTTCTCTGGGTAGAGCATTTGAACATCTAATTATAGGGAAACATATTTGGCTGTACCTAATTGCAAAACTAGTACAACCACAATCATAATAATACTACACACTCAGGTGCTTCCCCTCTCTCATATGTCCTCCCACCATACTATGAAGACAATTGCTACGGTTGCCATTTCAAAATGATGACAGAGTGAATCTGAATATATTCACAAATAGCAATAGGAGTGAGATGTTAATTGTGGTTGTGCAGCACAGAATAAGAAATGTAACACCTGCTTCCAGAAATTCCCTATTTCCCTCTGCATTCCACCGCCTACATCTATCTATAAAGATCTGTACCAGAGGACTTGTGCTACTAAATACATAAACTTTTTCTAAGTACAGTCACCTGAGTAGAGTAACCTGGTGAGGTGGGTTCATGGTTCAAGCCCAGCCGGAAACTTGGAACCACGCAGCTGCTCACTCACTCCTCCCCCCCGTCCTTCCTCTCAGCGCTCCTGGAGGGATGGGGAGGAGAATCGGAGGAATGTCAATCCCACGGGTTGAGATAACAACAGTTCAGTAACTAAGGTATAATACACACCACTACTGCTACCAATAATAATGATAAGAGGAATAACAAGGGGAGAGGACACAACTGCTCACCACCCACCAACCAATACCCAGCCCGACCCAAGCAGTGATCTGGGTCTTCCGGGTAACTCCCCAGTTTCTATACTGGGCATGACATGCTGTGGTATGGAATAGCCCTTTGGCCAATTTGGTTCAGGTGTTTGTTCTTGTTATGGAGGTACTTTTCAAGTAGGAACTCACCTAAAAGCAGGAATTATTATTAGGATTATGCCAAACCCAAAGTGCCTGCTGTTTCTTTTTTCTTTCTATCAGCAGGCAAATGTTCCTTCCCTAGGTGTGACATAGCTTTTCTGTTTACTGGGAACAAATTATTTAACTATCATACAATAAAGGTCCAGCAATGACGCCTGCCTGAAAGCTAAAAAACACACACACACACAAAAGAAAAAAAAAGCTGGGGTGATTTTGGCTTTTTTTCATTAACAGAAAGTACTACCAAAGATTTGGACGTTATACCTGGAGAACAGAAAATTCCAAAGAAACTTTCTAAATGTTAGCCTATAGTAGAAAACATTTGCGTTATGCTTTTGCTACATTTCAGCAGAAATAATTAGTGTTAAGGGTGACATCCTTCTGAAAGCAGAGCAGTGACTCTGATGCCATGAGTCTGTGTCCTGCATTTGGTTCCAGACTCTGGCTCTGATTCTCTTTAGTCAATTTTCTCTAGCCTGTGAAAGTGAAAAAAAGTGTTAAACCAAAACCAGAAAATGGAAGAAACAATAGACATACTAAAAGGTTCTGCATCATCTAGTAGGAAGCTTCAATACCTAATAAAATAAAGTAAAAAAAATAGTACTGTGGATGCTGTAGTTGCTTTGTATTTGGAGCATTATAGGTTTGTTCACCTTAAAGGAGAAATACTGTTTGTATGAATCAGATATTTTCTTATTTGCTCAGGAAAGAAAATCACAGAAATATATGTGAATACAGTGGAAACAAAGGTAAAAAGGCAGTTCTCATTCTCAAAAATCCTGAGACATGCTTGTCAAACGATGTCTGATTCTGAAAGCTCTGCCTTTTGTCTGCACTTAAGCCATGCTTTTACTTGCCTTTCTTGCCATCGGTTGGCTTTCAGATCCTTCTGCACTAAGGGTAAAAACCAATACTATTTACTCTGGTTCTTACATTTTTTTAGTGTTTCTTCTTGCCCCTTCGTTGTTTTGCCAAAAACAACTGTGTAGCTGTTCACTGAACTGGATGAAGACTGGCTTAAAAGTAGCTGGAAAAATATTAACATTTTCCAGGCAAATTCCTAGATTATTTAAAGACCAAAGTTCCTCAAAAGTTACACTAAAAAAATAAAGGATTAAACAGCATTAATAATACCAGTATTAAGCAGGAGTTACTCTTCAACATCCAAAGCATTTTGGTAAATGAAATTATGACAGTTAAAGTGGATCACAACTACCATGTTCACAAGAAATTTTATTCTCTTTAGAGAAAATTGTTTGCCTCCTTTAAATATATGGCTTGCAAAAAATTAATTCATCCTACTGCTGCACTCATGTCCTGGTTTTGGCTGGGATAGAATTAATTTTCTTCCTAGTAGCTGGTACACTGCTGTGTTTTGGATTTAGTATGAGAATATTGTTGCTAACACAATGATGTTTTTAGTTGTTGCTATATTAAGGATTTTTCAGATTTTCGTGTCCTGTTAGTAAGAAGGCTGGAGGGGTATGAGAAAATGGGAGGAGGCACAGCCAGGACAGCTGACCCAGCGCAGACAGAGGGATATTCCATACCGTACGAGGTCATGCTTTATTATATAAACTGAGGAGAGCTGGGTCTGGGCAGGGCATGCAGTAGCTGCTTGGGGACCGTCTGCACATCTTTCAGTGGGCAGTGAGAAATTGTATCATGTATCACTTGATTTTACCTTGAGTTTTGTTTCTGTTTCTCTGTTATCTCCCCTTTCATTGTAATTATTATAAGCAGTAGTATTAGTATCATATTTTACTTAATTTCTTTTATTACAGTTATTAAACTATTCTTATCTCAAACCACAGTTTTTACCTTTTTCCAATTCTCCTCCACATCCCACCATGGGGTAAAGTGAGCAGACAGCTGCATGGTACTTAGTCGCCAGCTGGGGTTAAACCACGACAATTCATCACTGGTTTCCCTTGCTGTCTGTCTTTCCAGGCCATTTCTGAATACTCCAGTATTTACACGTATTTGGGGTGCATTGAAAATCAAAAGCTCTGCTTTCTCTACTCACCTTTCACTTTAATCAGGTTACAGGGAATTTCAAGAGTAAAATAAGTTTCAAACAAATATTTTATTTTCCTCCTTGATAAAACTCACTCATTGCAGCATATTGAAGACAAAAAGCAATATAACTTTAGCCACGCAGAATTTTGTGAACTGTACAAATGGTATAATATGGAAAATCTTATCCTCAGGTATCTTGAATGAACAAGAACTGCTGAGGGTCTCCATGGGATGAAAAGAGGACTAGAGAATGAAGCAGTCATAAGCTGGTGACTGGCAACGGAGAAACTCAGAAACTGTTTAATTAATTTTTGCTTTTTAATGCAGCATTAAAACAAGATGAGGATAAATAATAGTAAGATCATCTTTCTAAAGTAACTTGATGTTTACTAAATGTTAGAATCTTTTGTGAATGCACAAATATGCCTAAACATAGCTCTGTGTGTTTGTGGCCCACTGTACTTATTATGGAAACATAGGATACCACAGAAACCAGATTCAGGGCAAAAGAATGAAAACACGTATCATTCGTAATAAGTGCTCCAAACATTTAAAACCATATAAAAACTAAAAAGAAAAAAAAAATAGTTTTAGAAACCTACAAACATTGCACACAAGCATAGCTTGAAACAAACAGTTTTATATTAATCCAGACTTGCTACCACTACAACAAAACACAGAGGATGTGAAAGAAAAAGAAAATGTAAACACAACTGCTGGTTTGGAACAATGAACAAAAACAGAAGAATCTGAAAAGTGAACTGTAAATATTCTTTTTTATTTCATCAAGTAATTTCTCAACAATATCTGAAAAGCAGTCTGAGTAATGTACATAACTGCCTGAGAGAATTAAAACCATTGTCTACTTGAATGAATAAAACACTTTAAAAAACGATCTTAACTTGTGTATAAAATCATCTGAAAGATTGGATTAATCCAATGAAGTTCTTAAGGCAAAAAATGCATCATTTAGGGAGAAGTAAAACTGTTGAATTATATCCATAACTGAAAATATGTCTTCACAAACATTAAAAATCATTTGTTTAATACAAATTCTCAATATTCACAGGTAATAGCATTCTACATCTTCTTAATACTATTTTATCAAAATTTCAGATGAGACAGTACTGTAAAAATTGGTTTGACAAAAATAATACTAGTAATTCATATAGTTCCTCTAATGTTCAGTTTATAAAGAGAAAAAAAGACTAAAAGGAGGTGTGTGGAAATCCTCTATTATCAACTGCCACTGTGAAGAAATGATTTTAGGACTAACCAGCAGAATGACATAAACCAACTTTGACAAAAAGAAGAGATACTACTTACCTTGAGGATCATTGGTAAAGAAATAGTGAAATGGACTGCCTGCTATTTATTAACGTACTGCTACTTTTTTTATTTCATTGCCGCAGAAGTGAATATACCAACTAAAGTGGATGCATTTCTTGGATTGATTGCAGCCAGAATCGAATCCAGCCAGGAGAAAATGGCTAAAATAACCAATAGAAGGCAATACAGTCAAGGGTGTTTATGATACATAAAAATTTTTAATACTGAGGAAGACAAGAATTGGCAACTCTAGAAAAAAATAAGTAGTAACATTCAGGAAAACAATAAATCTGAAAATGGTGAAATGTCTATGAGACAAACCTAAATAAAAAAAGAATTAAAAGAACCTGAACTTTTCTGAAAAAACAGCAATGAAGTTACATGTGAATTACCCAGTGATCTACATTACAAGGAGATAATTTGTATCTGTGTGTTGTTTCTTAAAGGAACTGTCATCTTCTGTTCTGTTTTAAAGCCTGTCTCACCTTTCCTTTTATTGGACAAAATAAAAGACTGGAAATTTCTGGTGCCACTGTTAGAAGGCTTTATAGATCAGTTAGATAAGTAACTGCTTAACTAGATTACTGCAATCACTTATGTATATTATATATACTACATCCATTTTTGCTCATTAGCTAACTGCATAGGTAGTGTATATACTCAGCTATATTAAATATTCCTCATTATAGTTTTACTCATCATAGTTAAGTCTGGGTTGTAGTAGGCAAAATGGGCTTGATACCTTTTGATTTTCAGCTCTTTTTTTATTATTTTTAAATTATTAAGATTTAGAATGGTAACTTTGGTATTTTATGTCTTAAAGGTATGAATTAGCTAGTGATTTACTATCTTGTCATATAAATACTACTTTACTCAAAGATTTTTTTTTTTTTTGTATAGCTAATGTCAGATATACTTGCACAGTAGATTTTCTCCACACTTTAGTCCATAGGTAGATAAAGGAGGCAGATAGCTGACTAAGAACTCGATCTATTACCCAGATAAGTCAAAGGAAATTCTAATTAAATCAAGGGCTTAGATGAACACCCTTAATGTCCTTGGAAACATTCATATGACAAAAGAATGCCAGTCCATGATTGATGAACACAGTATGTGGAAGGAAACAGGCATTCAGAATGTGCCACAGACTAGAATGAAGAACCCTTCTACAAGATTGGAAAATAACCTTCTAACTGATAATCAGTGCATTTGGAAGTCCTTTTTCCTAATTATTACTGCATATATCTCACTTTCTCTAAGTTTAAAAAAAAATTCTGACTTCTATCTTTCAGTCTTTGTGGGTCTTTTAGGTTCCAGGATTTAATCAACTGACAAGTAATTCTTATTCTGGCTGCAGTAGTGCAAAGCTGTAATTCTTAAGGAAGCTGTTCCCCAAAGATAATGATACTGTGCAGGAACTAAGCCTAATTATACATAAAGAGTATTGATCTAAATATATATAGCAATGTACTCAAAGCTATACTTAGAGTTCATTTCCAGTAAAGGAAGAAAGGAAGAATAGGTGCTTCCTTATAGAACAGTTAACAAATTATCTTGGATCATGGTTTTCACAATGGAGTGACAAATTTACTTGCTGAGTCTCCCTTTGGTGGCATGCCAACAAAATTCATAGCCATACATTATGAATCCAAGTCTTCAAGGGTAATTATTGTGTAAAAAATCCCAGTCTCCACAAGACTTGCGCTAGTGTTGGAGAAGTAAAGGCCCACATACTGAATAGTGAGAAGCAAGCATTGAACAAAAGTGTAACATCTTTCTCTGTCCCTTCTTCCTCCTACCCAGACCCAGCATGGGGAGCAAATAAGGTACTTACAACTATTTTGAGTATTCTGCAGTATTCTACAATAAGCTGGAAGTTTATTTTTTAACCTCAAGTGCTATTGAGAAATATTTTTGTTCCACATTTAAGAAAATGTGTCAACAATTTATTGTGAGGATAGAGAAAATTAAGTACAGCAGAGTAATAATGTATAATGCAAGTTTCGAAAACCGGAGTTCAGAGTTAAAGCTTCACTATCCAAAGGTCTTCCTGTGTAAATGTAATTGCAAAAAAAAATTAGAGAAAAAAAGTCACAGTTTAGATGAAGGTTTGTCTTTTCTCTCTTTTTCTGAAAAGTAAATAGCAGGTCTCAACTTAGCCACTGCCATGCTTTAGTTTCATAACTTTTTAATATTTTATCCATAAGAAAACTTAAGTCAACTGTAGTAAATTTTATGATGTTTTATTATGCATATAAATGTTGAGCATTTAGAGAAAGAAAAAAAGTGAACCCAATTAGTTATATGACTAAGAGTATAAGCTGATAGAGGAGAGATTTACATTCAAATTCTTGTACTAAAGAATATTGAGGCATTTGATTTTAAGTATGTCAGCATGAAGACGGATACTACTTCTCCCAAATCAAAGCTGTAACTCTTGGAAAAGTCATACTCATGCATGTTCTTGTTCTTCTCCCAATTAACATTTAATTATTTTATGCAAATTCAAACTCCTGAGGATAGAAGAAGATACTTTTATTTATTCAGCATTCCCTTTAGCCGATGAGATAGCATGGGTAATCAGGAGATACTAACACAAGTGAAGTGAGAAAGGAAAAATACATCATACATGAGTATTTTAGAAGTGAATTATTACATTTCTTACATTTCTTAGAGTTTCACCTCTTTATACGGGGACATACAGGCAAAGACTCCTAACTGCGTGAGAAATCTAAAGCCTGGGTTCTGGTCTGAAGTAGTTGATAACTTGATGCCCAAAACAAAGACTGTTGGGGATATCCTGTAGCACACATTCTATTGCCGAATAGGAGGTAATTTAATACCTACTAGCACATGGTTTGCAGGAATTTCTCTTAATAAGCAGCAAATTTTGTTTACATAATGTAACACCAAAAGACCAATTTAAATGGCCTGAAAGTACTTTTAAAAAAAGTCTCAAATTTTGGTGGATTTGTTGGCTTTGGTTGGTTTGTTTTTTGTTTTTTAGGGGTTTTGTTTTGTTTTGTTTGTTTATGGTTTTGTTTTTCCATATGCCTGTATAGGTCTAACTCTGGAATTCCAGTACTGCAAACACTGTTAAGTTTAAACTGATGAGAGTGAAAATGTAAACATACTTAAGCCTTATGGGCTTGGTGCTATACAGTGTTATATTTCTAAGCAGTGATGCATAGAGACAGGTTTAAAACCTTCACTCTCAGTAGAAAGGCTGGACTACATGTTGCTTGTAAATCACTTCAGCCAGATGATGTCAGAGAATAGACTGAAATGGAACTAATCACTAACCTAAAAAACATAGTAATGGGCCTATAAACTCCAACTCTATTTAATTTTCCATTCCTTTTCCCAGGTGGTTTTTTTTGTTTGTTTGTTTGTTTTTTTGGGTTTTTTTTGACGATTTTTTCTGCCAATTTTCTTTTTTTCTGAATAGGTATGTTAATTATTCAGAAAATATTTGTGAGATAAGATGTAATAAATAAGGTTTATAAAGCAGTCCTTTAAGTAATATACCTGAAACTAAGTCAGATTTTTCAGTTCGTCTAATTCACCAAAGTTTTGAGGAACTTTAAAGGTTTAGTGGCAAATGAAGTACTATTAATTTAAGAGACAAGAGTGTCTTCAAAGTAATTCAGTAATGACCTGAGGTATTAGACCATGATTGGACCATGACTTCAGTCTTCAAAAAACAACATCATTTATGCAGTCATTACTTGACAGTTACGTCTACAGACTGTGAAGCATTATTATGCAGAGAAACACGGTTTTTTTTAATATAATCAGATACAAAAAATATAATAGGTCTGTTATCAAAAAAGCTGTTACATGTTTACTACTGTACCTAAGGCATATCTCAGTCAGAGTTAAGGCTCGAAGTTAAAATGTATTTCCACAATGCAATCATGATTTCATAAAATTTTATGAATTATATGTGAAAATGTCATCTCTGAAACACAGATATTTATGTGTGTATGTATACACATAAACATTACAAATTAAATAGTTGTCGAGGTTTGAGTATCTACTATACTTGTTGCTGGAGTTGGTGTAGCTGCAGCTTTTGGAGCAGCTGCATTGTCTGTTGCTGTAAATAGGCTGTTGGGGGAGCAGGGGGTGAAAGGGAATGCCTCCTTCATAGGTTGGCTCCCCAAGGAGAAAAAAAAACCATATATGATGTTTAAGACGTTTCATTATGTACCTCCCAAAATATAGGGGTGATGACCACGCTGGGAACGCAAGCCAGACCAGTTGCATGATCAATGAGTCTATTGTATTACAAGTCATTACTATGAAGTACAGTGAAACAATAATCTTAGCCCAGGCCCCCCAGCCAATGAACACTAGAACAGCAAATACTGGCTGTAAGTAAGGTACGACATGCTGAAACTCTGAGATCAAGCGTAACAACTCCGAGAGCCAATAAATCAGTATTGTGACAAGTGACTATTAATCCGAAACAATAAGTGCTTATCACAAATATGATTAAACACACTCTGGTCAGATCTGTTGTTATCTCAACCCTTCGTGCCCCACGTTGGGCGCCAAAAGAAACTGTCGTGGTTCAAGCCCAGACGGCAACTTGGAACCACGCAGCCGCGCGCCGCTCGCTCACGCCCCCCTCTTCCTTCCTCCCCCCGCTCCCGGAGGGATGGGGAGGAGAATCAAAGGAATGTCACTCCCACGGGTTGAGATAACAGCACTCCAGTAACTAAGGTATAATACAAACCACTACTGCTACCAATAATAATGATAAGAGGAATAACAAGGGGAGAGGACTCAACAACTCACCACCTGCCGACCGATACCCAGCCAGGCCCGAGCAGCAATCTGGCCTTCCGGGTAACTCCCCAGTTTCTATACTGGGCATGATGTGCTGTGGTATGGAATACCTCTTTGGCCAGTTTGGGTATCGGAGACAGGACACCTGACTTTTATCCCTCCGGGAGCGGGGGGAGGAAAGAAGAGGGGGGGAGTAAGCGAGCGGCTGCGTGGTTCCAAGTTGCCAACTGGGCTTAAACCACGACGGGGAGGAAGAGAGATTTTCTTATTGCTGGAGTTGGCAAGCTAATTCATTCACTCTTAGTGTGTCTGTACCTTTTCAGGTCACTTTTCCAGTTGGCATATGACTATGGTGCACTTCGTACCACTTTTATAAGACTGGTGTGCACTGGACTCTGTCTGGATCTGTGGGTAACTGTGTATTGTTTGGATCAAAATAAACCATCTGTAGTACAGCTAATTCCCTCAGGTACTGGATATGGCTCTACTGTCATCCACTTTCCTGGGTTGCACACATCTTCCTTGATGGGATACCTTTCTTTCACAGCTGATAAGAGTCACCTCCAGAGGCTGAGGGATTGTGTCCCTTTTCATCTTGTCAATGCCCTCTTCTCCAGAAAGTGACCCCAGCTGCTTGTTTTCCCTACTGCTTAAGTGCAGGCTACTAGCTCCATTATCCCAGTATCAGATCAGCCAGGTGATAATGTGCTTTCCTGGATGACAGCTGAAATCTTTCTGTATATCCTGCAGCTCACTCAGGGATAGGGATCAAGAGGTTATCTGTGGTTCTGCCTCTTCCTCTGTTTCTTGTGATGACACTGCTTTGTCCTGTTTCACACGAGGTGAATTCTGTGTCCATTTCTTCTTCTGTACAGGGGCTACTGATGGTGGCACGGGTTGGTCCTTTGGTTCAGCTGCAGTACCTGCTACGGGGGTTGGAGTGGCTGCAGTCTTTTACTGAGATTGGAGTGGCTGCAGTGCCTTTCACTGAGGTTGGAGTGGCTGCAGTGATTGTTATCAGAGTTGGAGTAGCTGCAGTACTCATCACTACGGTTGGAGAAGACTGTTGTGCTTATAGCTGGGATTGGAGAAGGTGTCATGCTCATTGCTGGGGATGAAGTAGCCATGGTGTCTGTTGCCATCAGACCCAGAGACTTTCTTTTCCACTTGAGGGTAGTGGATAGTCTTGAGCTGAGCTCTGTAGGCATAGGCCAGACCCCAGCATGTTGTGGTTATTTGTACCCCTCTGGTATTGCCAGGATGATAACACACTTTTTCTAAAAGTTTTACTATTTTTTTCAGATTTTACACTTCTTCAAGCATGAATTTTCAAAGCTCTGGAGGGGCCAACTGGCCTAGGTACTTGGCCATACTATCCCACACACCCTGCCACTCACAAATAGCCAGGCTGGGCAAAGATCTCTTGGTGGTATTTTTGAATAGTTGTTTATCATTAAACAAGGCCTGAACATATTCAACAAAATGATGGTTCCCAGCAAAAAGAGCAGGCTGGTTTCAAGGATATTCAAAGGATATTCAAAATCTTTAAAATTCTCAGATGTTACTGTGAATAGTCTGGTGGGGGAGTGGAAGGTGCAGGAGGATGTCTCCTGCATAGGTTGGCCCTCCAAGGGGAAAAACAAAGAGGTGTAATTATCAATAGTTCCCATTATCTGGCTCCCAAAGTATAGAGATGATGGCAATGATGGGAACACACATAAGATCAGTTTCATGATTAATAATTCTATTGTATCATAAGCCATTATCATAAAGTACAACAAAATGAGAACCCAGGCCCCAGAGCCAATAATCACTAAACCAGCAAATACAGGCTGCAAGTAAGATGTAACATAACATAACTCTGAGACGAAGCACAGTAAATCTGAGAGTAAATAAATCAACATTGTGACCAGTAATTATTAATCCAAAACAATGAATGCTTATCACAAATTTGTTTTTAGACATTCTGGTCAGATATATCATTATCTCAACCCATTTCACCCCATGTTGTGTAACAAAAAGACTGTTGCGCTTTCAACCCAGCCAGTAACTCAACACCACACAGCTGCTTGCTCATCTCACCACGCAGCTGCTTGTTCATCTCATCTCCTCCCTTGGTGGGATGGGGAGGAAAATAGGAAGACTGTAAAACCTGTGGGTTGAAATAAGAACAGTTTAATAACTAATGTAAAATATACTACTAGTAGTAATAATAATGATAATGGGAATAACAAGGGGAGAGAATATTAAACTGAAAGAGAAAAGAAAAAGCAAACAATAAACAACGATACACAGTACAATAGCTCACCACCCCCTGGTTGATACCCAGCCTGACCCAAGCAGTGTTCAGTCCTTTCTGGGTAACTGTCCCCAATTTATATGCCAAGCATGATGTTTCTACACCCCAGTTTATATGCCAAGCTGTGTGAGGTATGGAATATGCCTTTGGCTAGTTTGGGTCAGATGTCCTGTCTCTGCTCCCTCCAAGCTTCTTGTGCCCTTCCTCACTAGCAAAGCACGAGAGACTGAAAAGTCCTTGATCAGCATAAGTGCTACTGAGCAACAACTAAAACATCAGTGTGTTATCAGCATTGTTCTCAGACTAAAGACAAAACACAGCACTGTATCATCAATTAGGAAGAAAATTAACTCTACTGCAGCTGAAACCAGGACACATGTACAAAGCATGAATCTAGTTAGATAGGAAGTCAGATGTGACTCTGAATCTCTGATGAGAGTCCTAGTAACTGAGCTAAAAATGTTTCTTCTTTATTGTGTTTCCTTGTGGTCTTGTTCAGAAATTCCTTCCAAGGCATGATATATTTCTTCTTTAAGATCTGGCTTTGAAATCTGTATTTTCTGACAAAATGATAAAAAATAAAAATCAGGTAACGGTAACAAGCTCTAATCATGAACACTCAACTACATGCACTTTATTTCTAGGTGAAACTCTAAATAATGTCAAGTTTTTTCAACCAAGTTTGCCTGGCAGCAGTCATAAATAAGCAAGAAAAGACTACATGACTGTTGTTCACTTGTTTTGTCTGTTTCTCTTGGAGCCACATCTTTGTTTTGTTTGTTTCTCCTGGAGCCACATGTTTTCCAAATGTTAAAAATAATTTATAATCTCATCATACTACACCCATCTGTTCTTTTCAAGTCGTCATACATATTTCAGTAGAAAAAGCTAATTCTCTGCCATCCTATTGTACTGCAGTTAATTAACTTTATTACAAAACTGTTTTTAAGTGTGATATATCAACACTTTGACTATTGCATGAATTCTTGTATAAAAAGGGTCTATTAGAACTAGGAAAGGCTAGAAGTGAGACGACAGTAATATTGAGAGAGAGATGGAACAGTTTCCATACAAAGCAGGCTAAATAAAACAGACATCTTTACAATGGTACCACAACTGTGATCTGATAAAACTTCAACAGTAATGAGTGGTATAAGAAAATGAATAGAGGATTGCCATAAAAAAGCTACCCCTAGTGAAATGCTCAGGTATTCATTTGAAGCAAAACAAAAGAAAAAGGAGAGGGTAAATTAGAGTTTAAAATAACCATCAATTTAATACTCTTGACATGAGTTTAAAATGCAGTAAAGGGAATCTTTTCAGATATATATAAGTATGTTATCACAGGAAGTGCAGAGCATACCTGAAATCGAAGTGCTTGACAGTCACATTTCATGTTTTGCAATCTGAAAACGATTACAGAAGAATGTCTTTAGAGAACATCCTATCCCCCCACACCCCTCCCCTGGAAGCACTTTGGAATGATTTGTCAAAGTCAGAAGCCAAAATGAGGGGACGCTACCTGGGATCAGGAAGTGCTGACAGACTGAATATGGTGATACAATTCTTATCTTGCCAAGGTGATATACACTAATCAGCAGAAGAAAAATTAAACAGCGGAAGACCGTTTGCCCATGCAAAACCACACTGCTATTTCAGATAGTGCTACCATCTCAAAAGCCATTCTTGTGGATTTTACCAAGGGCATATGCCTGGTTTGTTCAGGCATTGCTAAAGATCTGCTTCCTCCTCTCTGCCTTATACCTTTCTTCTTCATCTGGACTGTCTTTCTTTCCACATATATTTTGTCTAAAATAAACATTGTCAACTCTATCCCAGCATGCAGCCTTGAGTTTGTTTTTCTTCTGAAATGGGAACATAATGTGCTTAAATCTTACAGGTCACTAAAATGAAGGATAACAGCTCTAAATATACATTTCAACAGCACATTTTTGTGTCTGTCTGTATAGGTTATGCATAACCGAAATACCAAGGAATGTATATCCAATACTTTCCCCTTGTAGTTGGGCATCCTTTAAGCACCTACAGCTTAGAGACTTCTGAAAAAGATGTGACTGCTATATTTTCAAAATTCTCACTTGATTTTTCTTGATTAATTTGGTCTTTTCTTGTATCTTTCAAATTTACCATCCATGGAGTCTCTGTGACTGAAAAGTCATTGTCTGTAATCATACACAGTAGAAAAATCAAATATTTGACAAGAACTGGCTGAGATTTCTTCTACTCAGATTATTTAAAAGTAGCAGTTGAGAAACCTTATAAACGTTTATTATCAGTATTTATTTAAATAGGGACATAAAAAAAGAGACAATTTTTATGAATCCCAAAATTATGTTGGTGAAAGAGAGAACATCAGGAGCTATAGGCACAGTGTGTATCAACCAGTAAGCTTTTAATTAAGAATTTCACTAACAAAAATTGTAACCAAGTTCATCATTTTACATTAAATAGTCAATATTACAGAAAATAGCTCTTGCTTTTGTAAGCTTGTTAGAGTTGTTTCATTTGATTACAGAACTGATTTTTAAAGGTTGATATTTTTTCTGTTCCCAAATCTTACCTATGCTGAAAATCCTATATTAAAAGTATAACTACAGCTGTATGTGTGTTAGACTACCAACTGGCCTATAGATGGATATGTATTATTAATAGGAGGTTATTTCTGTGTGACTGTGTTTCATTGAACCCCCAAGGGTTAAAGGATTCTTAAGTAAGCTATATCATGATATAAAATCTTTGATAATAAACACTGAGAGGAACAAATTATTCATACAGGACAATGTGAGATGATGGTTAAATAATCATATTCCAATCAAATGCTGGTAGTATATTTGGACATGCAGAAGAGCTTATGCCTACATTAATTTAAAGGGACATATTGTTAAACATCATAATTTATAAAATGGAAAAGTGAACAATATAAAAGGAGTTTTCTTTTCCATCCAGGTTCTCAGGTGTAATAAATTGGTATCTATTAAGTTTGGTAGATTATATAGTATCTCTTTATGATATATATAAAACACCAAAACCACATGAATTTATATTGTTAATTTTGCAGATTTACCCACATAGAATAAATTTCACACTGACCACTGACTAAAGTATAGTAGATGACCTAGAATTTTAACATTCTGCAATGATCAGAAGAAAACCATAAATTATTAATTTCTATAAAGCTACTCTAAAATTCACTTCTATTGTTTTCTAAAATGCAGTAAATTCCCCACACTAAAATCACCTAATGACATTAACTTCATTTGAAAACAGCTTGAACTCTTGAAATGAAGGGTTAAAAAGTAAGATAATTCTCTCATACAAGAAGGAAAGATAAGCAGGTTTAGCAGACTTTCCAGCAATATGGGCCAAGAGTAGAAAGCTCTAATCTGGGCTAGTTGAATCATTAATTAGGTGATCAATCATTTTGAGATGCAGAAATCAATCAAAGGACAATAATTGACCTCAAACCTTTTTAAAATCCAGTGAAATTTATTCACTATAATTTCCACAGAAGAGGTAAAATTCAAAAGGCTTTCTAAGACCTTAAATGAACTCTGTAGAACTAAGACTTGTCATGCACCGGTAAAAAATGCAGTCACTAGAATAAACTGTCTAAATAAATTTGTCGATCTTCTTACTTTCTCATCACTCCTGCTAAAGTTTCTTCAAGAAATGTCAGATGCTTTTTTCTGTGCCATCTTATTTTGATATTTAATTTAAATCTCAGTTTGTCCAAATGTGCAATTCTACTGTTGTGTTAATGTCAACAGCAGGAGGCTTCATATGGCCATAAATATGTTATTTTTTAAATGTGTCATGAGGAGCTGAAATCTTAGAGTTGTGTTTGAGCTTTGAAAGGTTTGGGAAATATCTGACTAAAAAACAAGTCTATATAAATTTGCATGAACATTTAAAAGCTTTTTCATTTCTGCTAAGCTTAATGAAAGAATAGGGTATATACTCTCCTTTCTCTTCATATCTGAGTTACCAGATCTCAATTACGTGAAAGGTGTTGAGAAAACATAATCAGTCATAGATGCATTTTTGCTAACATTCGAATATTTTTCCAGTTTACAAGTACAGTAAAATCTACACTAATCACTACTCCTTAAAGACATCTAATTTTAAATTATTATCCTTAAGTATTTCAAAATATACTTCTTAAAGTATTTCTCATCTTCCTCTCATGGAATGAGTTTCATATTTGTGTTGAAAATAGTAAAGTAAAGGAAAATAAATTGAGTTTGAAAAAATAATGACTTCAACAACTAACAAATTTATTGTTAAATATGGAAGAAGTGAAGGAGATCACTGACTTGACCTATTAACTTTTTGTTGTTTTTAATTAGCTCTACAATGATACACCTTATGATGCATCAATTTTTTTAGAACTTTTAAGTGTATTGGAAAAAGAGCAAACAAAACACGTTTAAATCAATACAATACTGACATTTGACACACTGTTACACTAGTATTGTGTTCCAAACTTACGTAGGCAGCTAAGCTTCACATAGCTACTTGTTCACTCCTCCCTGGTGGGACTGGGGAGAGAATCAAGAGGGTAAATGTGAGAAAATTCATGGATAGAGATAAAAACAGGTGAACAGGTAAAGCAAGAGCTGCTCATGTGAGCAAGGAAAAATCAGGAATTCACTCATTACTCATTGGCAGATGATTACACATTTCAAGGAAAGTAGGACTTCATCACACATAACAGTTGCTAAGAAAAAGAAATCACACTTCCCAAAGTGAGAGAAGCTGAATTAACTACATATATTTGTAGTTGTTGTATATAAACAATCATGAAACTATACATTTGAAGCCTGAAACATGCTTACTTTTCTAAACACTTTTCATAATTTTTTTTCTACAAATTTAATTTTTGCACTGCCTCTTCGAACTCTTCTTGTTCCATTTTTGCAACTGCGAGTAACTACCTAAATCTATCTTTCCTAAAGGACTCGATATTACTGTCTTTCAAGAAAAGGTAAATAAAAAAATAAAGTTTTCTTAAGAACCAGAAAAGCCAGTCTGGAACGGCAGAATGAGGATAATAAACTATCCAAACGCGTATGTTCTTCGCTAGTAAAGTTGCCTGTGCAAGTCAGATTAGCTTTAAAGATACCCACACTAGGCAGGAGCTTAGAGGACCACATCAGATGCTAGGGATTATTTTTGCTTTGACTTCTAGCCTAGAATTTGTCTGAACAGGAGGCCAAGGGATAATTTAGGTAGGAGTAAAGGATAACCTAAAGGAGTTTATTTGTGGCAGTTTTCTTGCTAACTTTGAATTTCTCTTATACAATGAAAGCATTTAGAGTTTTGTATGGATTAGGACCAGGATATTAAGTCTGTGACTAAACACTTAGGATAAAGAAAAGGGCATATGAAAAGTTGCATGTTTACATTAGTTCTGTTCTGAAAAGCAAGCAAGAGGAAACAATTCATGAAGAGCCTTTTTGTTGCATGAACTTGTTTTGTAATTCACTAAATGAAATTTTATTAATGCAAGGTAAGATAATATGATCATAATTTCATTAGAATGTAAATTTAATTATAGGACCTGACTGATTTTTTCTTAGGCTGCCTTTAAAGTAAACTATTCATGAAGTAATAAAAGTAAAACTATTCCTTACTCAGCAACTATAACAGATTTTTTGGGTTAAAAATATCAGGCTAGAGTTTCAGTAGAACAATTTACAAATATTTTTTCTATCAGCTATTTTAAAAGTATGAATTTTTCCCAGTTCCCGTTTCATTTTTGGGACTTGGAGAAAACCATACCTTTAGATTAGTTCACAGGAGAAAAAATAGTTGTGAATTATTTTACTGAAACCCTATTAGCCTAACTACATTCACAAAGCAATGGGGTACTGTAATTTGATTCTAAAACATTTATAATGTCAAATAATGCTGGCTTTCAACAGCAGATCAGTTTGTAAATAATAAATACTAAAATCTCACTGCCATTTTTTGGTCCCTTCATTTCAAAACAAATCACGGAATCATAGAATCATAGAATAGTTAGGGTTGGAAAGCACCTTAAGATCATCTAGTCAAGAAACTGAATATGAGCCAGCTTCAGTGTGCACTCACAGCCCAGAAAGCCTACCATATCCTAGGCTGCATCAAAAGAAGCTTGAGAAGCAGGCCAAGGGAGTGATCCTGCCCCTCTACTCTGCTCTGGTGAGACTTCACTTGGAGTACCGTGTGCAGTTCTGGTGTAGTCAACATAAGAAGGACATGGAGCTGCTGAAGCAAACACAGAAGAGGGTCACAAAGATGATCAGGGGACTGGAGCACCTCCCATATAAAGACAGGCTGAGAAAGTTGGGGCCGTTCAGCCTGGAGAAGAGAAGGCTGTGTGGAGACCTCATAGCAGCCTTCCAGTATCTGAAGGGGGCCTACAAGGGACTCTTCATCAGTGACTGCAGCTATAGGACAAGGAGTGATGGGTTCAAACTTAAAGAGGGGAAGTTCAGGTTAGATATAAGGAAGACGTTCTTTACTGTGAGGGTGGTGAGACACTGGAACAGGTCTCCCAAGGAAGTTGTGAATGCTCCTTTCCTGTCAGTGTTCAAGGCCAGGCTGGATGGAGTCTTGCATGACATAGTCTAGTGTGAGGCACCCCTGCCCATGTCAGGGGGGTTGGAACTAGATGATCTTGAGGTTCTTTCCAACCCCAACCATTCTGTGATTCTATAAATATGAAAAAAATTCTTTTGCGAATGAACTTGAAGTTGGATGTATATACTTCATTCATCTGCATTCCTCTGTATTCCTGGATAGAGTAAGAAGATTTGTGTTTCTTTCTTATGTAGTTGATACAAGCAAAATCATGCCCAAAAGGAATTACATAGCTTTCTCCTAATATTTTTCCACTCCTATTTCTTCTCCAGACCCTTTTTTTTTTTTTTATTACCTTTAACGTATATCAATTAAGTAGTCAATGGGCTGCTGAGTTATTTATCTACCAAGACTTTCTGATATGACTTTATAATACATCTCAGCTGCTGCACTCTTGAAATGATTAAGATTTAAAGAAATGAAATTTTTACTTCTGATCGTCAAAAGATAAAGAAGCAAAAAGAAGTAACTTGCAGGGAAGATTAGATCATATCATTGACAGATAGCTTTCTGCATGCTTAGCATAAGTGATATTAAAGAGATATAGAAAGGTTGAGGAATGTAAAAATACAAGCATTTATATTTTTACTATACTTCCAATTTTTGGCAAACAATTCTGTTCGTAGGTTATACATCTTCAATTGGTGTGAATCCAGAGATTGCTTCAGTAGTTATACTATATTATGTATGTTTCTTACTCATTCAGCAAAGAATCCTCAAGAATATTGACTGATTTTTCTCCACCCTCAACATTTCTTTACTTCTATGACAATATTTATTTTTTTAAAAAAGTATCTTATCTCAGTGCACAGGCATTCTAGCTTGATGGCTCAGGACATTTATGGTATGTAGTTTCTGACACTTGCTGAGTGTTATGAATCAAGTTTTATGAGTTATGGCACTAAAAGCTCTCATGCCCAGACTACAAAGCTCGAAAATAGGCAAAGTGAAATGATGATGTATTGAAGTATTTTAATGTAAACATACTGCAATCAGATGCTGTTTTCTACAAAGTATCTTCTTATTTAAAATGCAGTTGACTGTGGAAATTGTAACTGGTAATGGCAAAAGAAGTCATACTACTAGTGTGCTGTCACACATTTCATCAATTGGTACTTTTGTTAATAAATGATCTTGAAGAATTTCCTCAATGAGAGTCTTCCTCTTCACTTGAATATTTGTCAGAATGACAGCCCACTAAATGATGACAAGCAATGTCTAGCCATAAAATTTAAATTTTGAGTCTCAAAATTTAAGTAAATGAAAAATAAAATAACAAAATCAAAACTACTATTGATTTGGACCTGAGTTTTGGCTGTAGGCTATCTCTGAGACGTTATAAATGTGCTATCAAACTAGTGGGTATTACAGGCAGCTAAAGTCACCAGTAACTTTTACATGTAGTAAAACCAATGATCCTTGAAAGTACAGTACCCTGAGGTTATAGTAAAGGACCAAATCATGCTGATGATGTGACCCTGTCTGAACCTAAATGTTATTCACAAAGTTAATTGGCAGCTTCAATAAAATCACCCAACCACATCACCAGTTTTCTTAATCATAAACATTCCTTATCTTCTGTGCCTGATCTTACTGCATACTCAAGTGTATTCAGTGGTGAATTCTTGAACAGGAATACATGGAAATTCATGATGAAGTTTTCAGCACTCCTTACAATTATTTCATGTTATTTCAAAAGTTATTCTAATTTCACATTTGTATCCATTCAAAATACTTACCTTTCCATCAATTCTTTTTCTCCACAATTTTTTTTCTTATCTGAACAATAGTTTGCAATGCACTATTACCCACTGCCATTGTTTCATGTGGGCAGCACAGATAAAGCCAGGAGCAGTGTGAGGACTACCAAGAAGGGTTTAAGAGCCATGGGATTTGGCAGTTGAGGACTCTGGAGTACAGATAGTTTTCTTATCAATACTCCTGTTCAAAAGGAAAGGGTAGGGCCAGTCGAATTAAAAAATGGTTAGGGGACTGGTGCCACAGCCAGGGGTTTGGCTACTTATATTGTAGGGACATTTCAGGGCGTGTCTGCTAGAGGCCATCCGACCAGGAAGACAAGTGGATGAGGCCCTCTACAGACAGATAGAAGCAGCCTCATGTTCACAAAGCTCTGTCCTCACAGGGCAAACAGAAAAATATTTATTATAATGCAAAAGAAGTAAAAGGTGTTGGATTTATTTCAGGAAAATATATATATAAATAAGTAATATAAATCTTTTTACCAAGATAGTAAAATTTTGGTAACAGTGATACAGGGAATTTTCTAATTAGCCACCAAACTACTATCTTTTTTTCTACAATACAGACCAAAACACATGTGATTTGTGGTGCCTATCAAGAGCCTATGTATTTCACTTAGGATCATCTACTCTTATTAGTGGATATTTCTTCAAAAGTCATGAAGAATTAATCTCTGTTTATAGGATAATTGTCCTCATTAGTTGCTGGGGCCTAACCAATTCCCAGCAGCTCAGATTAAAGAATCATGAGAATCAATAGAATGATTCTACTAGGGCTGAAGGGGACCTCTGGAAATCATTTAGCCCAATCCCCCCACACCAAGGCAGAGCCACCTAGAGCAGGTTACACAGGAACTCATCTAGGCAGGCTTTGAATGTCTCCAGAGAGAGACTGCATAACTTCCCTGGGCAGCCTGTTCCAGTGCTCTGCCACCCTCAACATAAAGAAGTTCTTTCTTATATTGAGGTGAAAGTCCTTGTGTTCTAGTTTATGGCCATTGTTCCTTGTCCTGTTGCTGGGCACCACTGGAAAGAGTCTGGTACCATCCTCCTGAAATCCTCCTCTGAGGTACTTATATGCATTAATGACATAGTATCATAGAATCATAGAACAATTAGGGTTGGAAAGGACCTTAAGATCATCTAGTTCCAACCCCCCTGGATGTTGCAGTTTGCAGCCTTTAACACTGATAGCCTATAGAGTAAATTACAATATCCAGTTATTTCAGCTTGAGGCTAACTGGATAAGTACGCTGGAGACAGTTGGCTACATCATCTATAAGCTTTTTTAGACCTGTATGTTAAACTTTAATTTCTTTTTTTCTGAAATGTCAAATGTGTCAGCAGGTGACATTCACGAGTTAGAAGACTCTGTCACAGAAGCCACTGTTTTTCATTTTATAGGTACTTAAGGTGAGATGTTCAAAGCTTTGTAGATACCATATATAGCTGTCTCAAATCAGTGTTTGTAATCAAGGACATGACCAATTTAAACTGGGTTTGGAAATAAGGGTCAAAGTCAGAAACTAGGAAAGCCAATACTGCTATAAAGCCAGTGGTCAGAAAAATAGAAACCAACCAAACAAGCAAACAAACAAGGGTACTCCAAATTGTCAAGTAAAACAACATATTCATCTTCTTTGGTCTCATGGTGGCAGTGATCCCTGTGAGTAGATCATTTGCATTTGGATCCAGATGAGACAAATGAAACACTGGGTCTTCTGAATGTTTGCCAGCAGCTGTAGTCTTTTCGAGGACCTGAAACTGAGCATGTCTTGATGTCTCACTTTGTTTGACTGTTGTACAAATCCTTAGACCTCATGGAAAGCTCTACAGTTAATGAAAAAGCAGGTGTTTCCCAAGGCCCTGGTACATATGTTTCTTCAACAATGTTGCTAGATAGATTGCTAGACTTTGCAAAGATTTTAACTAATTTGATAGGTACTGATACTTGGGAGGCCTCAGGAGAGAGTAGAGCTACAGATAGAAATCCTTCCTGGAAAACAAGGGAGTTATGTAGGGAGAGGTAGTCTGAGGTTCATGTGTGCATTCTGTGCATGAACAGAGACTGGTCCAGGTTCTCCAAGTAACATTTTGAAAGCAAAAAAGATACTTATATGATTTATTTATTTTTATTGTTTTTCATCTCTCTAGGTGTGCTAAGGGATAAGCAGCTGGGCCAATCACCTCAACTTAACATGTTTAAAGAGAACCTGCCTGAAGCTTGAGATAAAATTTGGTAGTCTGTCAGAAATAATGCCATCAGAAAGGTCATGCAAGTGGAAGGTTCCTGTTGGGAATGGCTATCTGATACGCTAATGGAAAAAAATTTTGATAAAGCACCATTATACAGTGATAGCTGTAGATAGCTAGATTAATCCTGTATTATTAGTTTTTAGTTTAAACCAACATATTTTCTGAATGAAGTGGGTTACTGATATTAAAATCTGCTCCTTACTGGAACAGAGTGTATTAGAAAATACAATTAATTTTATGCAGTTATTAAAAGTAAAATTAAGAAATATGAATTTGACTCCTTGATTTTGATCACAGTAAATCTATTGTGACTGGTAAGACATTTGTATGGATTATATTCTTAAATCAAAGAAAATAATAAGAGAAGTAAATGAAATGGGGTTGAAGAGCAAGGTTTTAACATATCTGCTTATTTGAAAATTGTGCCGAGTGAAAAGGGATCACTCCCAGTTATAAACTCCAAAGTTAAAGCTTAACTATGAAACAACCTCAGAAAATGCCTCTCATCACCAGTTAGTAACAGGAAATCTTTTTCATCCTGAAACAGCTTAAAAAAAATAAGATGTCCTTTTGTTCACAAAAAACATGTTATAGCAAATACTTGCAGTGGTTTTCTACTTTTGAATATTATCCAAACAGTAGTTCATGCATGCTGTTGATAATTGTCACAAAATTGTTAACAAGTTCACAAATTCAAATGGCTATAATTTTATTGCTGTATTTTACTACAGTTTGGAACCCACACCCAATTACTTGCTTAGACTTGCAATCCTAAAAACCTGCTCTTTTCAGTAGCTTGCTCATTACTTGCCACAAAATACCTTTGTCAATCTTCCTAGATACTCCAAAAATATACTATTCATTTTTCTGTTATCATATAAAAAAATATACGCAGGAAGACAATAATAATTCCATCTTGGAAGTTAAAAGATTAAGAACATACCTGAAAATGTGTCTCAAGGTATTCTGAAATATTTGTAGCTAATTCTGTGTTTTCTGAATTTTCCCCCCTGCCTTTTCATCCATTATAACACCCACAGGGCTTTGTCTATTTTTAGTTTAGCAATAGAAATTGCTGATTGAACTTTATGGAGATTATTATTCAGTTGCAGCTTCCTAATGAAAATGTATTAGTATAATAAGAGAAACAAAAGAGTAATAATAAAAAGGACAGATTTGTTTGCCCTCATTGTTTTACATCTGTTCTTTAGCTTCTTAAGTTATTCCTTTCAGCAGTTACGCTCACTACAAGTTTGAACTTGAATGAACTCTGTTTATCTATGTCTTAACAATAAGTATTTTACTGTAAAGGCAGAGATAAGCCTTCTATTAGCAATTTCTGCGTAGCCTGTGTTGTCTCATACTTTTATATTAACAGCTAAAATGCTGAATGCCAACATGTAGGTGCCAAACAAGTTGAATTGTTGGAACACATGGAATTAAGCAAAATAAAAGAATTGGCTGGATGGCTGCCTGCAAAGACTTGTGGTAAATGGCTCAATGTC
>NW_009934993.1:0-48146 GCF_000696875.1 Nestor notabilis
ATGATTCTATGATTCTATGATTCTATGCTAAATGTGATATAGTTCTCTTCAAATCATTTGATACAAGAGTTATATTTGATATTGGTTTGTGTCTGGTGCTGCTCTTTTGGTTTCTGTGCCTTGCCACAGGTCCTGCCTATTCATGGCAGTGCAAGTATCTTCACTGAGTCTGACAGCACTCCCTCAGCCCTGGCCATGGTTTGGAGAGCAAATGTGCACACTGCCCTCTGAAATAATGCTGCTAGCTGTAATATCAAAGTAACCTCTGTTCCAGAAAGACCAGGGTGTTTGTTTTGCATTTATTGCTGTATTTCTGCAGAATTAGACAATAATGGAATAATGTAAGAATTTATTTGATTACAATTACAGTCTTAGAGGATAACCACACATAGCAGCAAAATGTAATCATATACAAGAAATGAATTAACTCAGCAGGACAATGAACTGAAGTGGAAAAACATGCCTGTTTCCCAGCACAGCTCTCACATCCTGGCCTTTCCCCCAACTCCCCAAAAGAGGCAAATAATTGGCTTTTATGGTGTATCTGGTGGTTGCCAACCTCATGCTATTTTAGAGTAGCAACTTCCAGCATTTCAATGTGAGTGCCGCCCATCTCCAGCCCTTTTGAGCAAGAGGATCAGGCTCTCCAGTCCTATTTCCAGATGTGATTGACTGCCAAGGGTGAGAAGGAGAGAGATGATGTGTCTAGTGTAAGGTTGCCCGGAAATGTGCTGCATGTTGGGCTGTAAATCACAACCTGACAGACCAGACTCTCTGTTCAGCTCTTCCAAAGTCCTTTTGGAGCATCTTGGGGCTGCCAAACACATACGCAAACTTAGTCCTCTTTTTTCTTCCTCAAAAAAAAATTGTCTGTGATAACATCTAAGTGTTGATATTCACTGTCAAGTACAGAAGGGCTTTCAGTTCCTGTGTGTCAATGCAGGCAAAAAGAAAGGAGCCCTCTTAGAAGGGATGCCACTTGCACTCTTAAGTTTATTGCTAAGCTTTCTCCGTTGTCCTTTGGCTCCATGTGTGACATGGTGAGGATCTGACAAATGTCTGAGCTGGCACTAAACTATGCAAGCAGATGGACATGATTGTACACATCCAAGAGACTATTCCTCTCTCGCTCTTACAGGCAGGCGATCTAGCTGAGAATTACTGTCCAAATTACTGTAGATTCAGAGCTTATAAGTCTATAGTCCAGAGGATGCTACAGTCATTGTTCCAGTTTTGATCTAGAATGAGAGCCACTAAAGGGCAAGTGTTTGTCATGTTTGAATCGGCTATAATGTAAACAAAGTGGAACTGGACGTTGGAAGGAAATGCTCCCTCATTTGCCTTCTGTGGAAAGAGTTGTACTGTAGCATAAATGAAATCGGCTCTTTCTCAGTCAGCTGGATATTTATGAACAGCATAAAAAGGTCACCTCCACTCCCTGCAATGTGTAGGATTCTGTCTGCATGTCAGTTTGTCATTTAAATAATATTTTCCATGTATAACTTTGATATAAACATTGATTATATATGTATATTCCTTTGTGATCTACAACTTATATTTCAATAAGTAAAGAAAGAAATGGACACTGCAGACTGTTAAATATTTTCTTATATGTTTACTCACTTTTTCCCTACGCATAAAATGTTACATACTAAAAAATCCTCGTTCATCACTGAGAAATGGTTTCCAGGCAAACAAAGGAAGGGACCAGGATGGTCCATATTTGGCCAAAAATATAAATGGCTTGCAAGGAAACTGTGGTCATTTGAAGGCAGCAAGTATAACACTATATGAAAGAATGTTAAAGAATGATTGAAACTGTAAAAGAAGAAAACTACTCCATGAAGGCTTCTTTTTTACATTTTCTGTTCTAGATGGCTGCCCAGGTCTCTGTTATGGAAATGGGAGGTGTACTCTTGATCAGAATGGATGGCACTGCGTTTGTCAAGTGGGCTGGAGTGGCTCAGGATGTAATGTTGTCATGGAAATGGTGTGTGGAGATAACCTGGACAATGATGGAGGTATGATACATAATTCATGTCTCTGTTTGTCACATCCTTGACTGTCATTTGAATTTATAGTTTTGATGTATGTCTTCCTTTTTATAACTTAATGTCAGTGTTTGTCTGCTCAAGACAGTTTTTCCACTGACTTCATCTGAAGCAGTGCAGTGAGGGAACAGACCCCTGTGCTAGATGTTATTCAAGGCAGCAGGCATAAACTGAACCACAGGAAGTTCCACCTGAACACGCAGAAGAGCTTAACTGTGAGGGTGACTGAGCGTTGGAATAGGTTGCCCAGAGAGGTTGTGGAGTCATCTTCCCTGGAGATATTCAAGAGCCATATGGGCATAAAATCCTGAGCAATGTGGTCTAGGGAGGTTGGACTAGGTGACCTCCAGTAGTTCCTTCCAGCCCCAACCATACTGTGGTTCTGTGAAGGCAGAAATTATGCGTGTGCCATACCCGTCATCTCAGTACTTGATTTTTAACCTTTCAACAACAACAAAAAAAGGCAATTTCTTCTATCTACTTTCCCCTCTATCTCATAGCTATTGTCTGTTTCAGTAAAGACAGCCAATGGATACCCAAATGAAAAGAAACCTCTCTGCCTGTCAAAATGCATCCAGAGTTTAGTCTTATGTTAATATTAAATGAATACATTTGCATGCATGAAGCATACCTTTAGAGTTGCTTTTTTTAACATTAATCTTGTTCTAATGTTTCCACTGAGACACATCACAGTTCTTACAACTATCTGGACCTACATTTGAACAATTATTGAGTAAACTAGTGTAGAAAGTATGCAGACGTAATTTTTAGGTTTGCTGTAAAAAACATAGTTCTCTACTTCTTCCAGTAGTTTATTCTACATGAGATAGTGCTTTTTTTTATATTTTTTCATGAAAAACATCCAGACTCTATTTCAAACTTACCAGTGGGAGAAAAGCCGCAATAGTCGTCACTGATTGTTCTCAGAGTTGGTTATTTTTCCTGTCTGTTTTAGGAATTTACTGGACAGTCAAGCAGGACTATTGCTTTCCACTCCTTTACTTACTGCCATCCTTAGAGTGTGCTTGCCCCCATATTCAGAGCTGTGCAGCTTTCTCATTCAGAGTGTGAATGCATCTGTTCTAAGCAGAGTTACATTTTTTTCCTTAGGTTGTACACTGAGATATATTGAAATATATGTATTATCTTACTGTGTCACACTTAAAGACCATCTCAGTGTCTTGGGAGAGATCTCATGCCCCTCTGTAGTGTCAAACCTTAAGTGTAGTAATCGTTTGTTTTCTTCTAGGTCATTGATAAATTAAGACTGATTTAGGGCCAAGAACTGAGGTCACCTCAGTAGAAACACTCTGACTCAGTGACGATTCCTCATTTACAGATATATTTTGAGACCTTCTGATTTTGCATCCTGTGGGCTTTAAGACCATGCTGTCCTTTGGCAAAAGCTTTCTCATTTCTGAACCCCATTCAAAATCACCTTACTCCTCTTGTATCCTTCCTTTTCCACCTTATTTCCAAGCTGTCTAACAACTGCCCCTCTGCCCACTCTCCGCTCTTCTGCACTGGTGTGTGTCCCTCTCACACAAGGTCTCACAGCTGGCATCACTGGCACACAGATTCTTTCCCATCTGTCTAGGGCTCTGCTGTCCGAGCCGCTGACTCGCTCGCCTTCACTCTTAAATCTGTCCACAAGAACCCTGTTTAGCTTGTAATATAAAGCATTTTCTGATACACTCCATGAGCTGGCTCTGTATAAGCTGTCCTGTATTGTGATTTTGGGTGCTTTTTATTCTGCAATAACGGTGAGTTATTGAAAGAGTTGGCAGTTTTAACTCTAAATCTCCTTGAATTTGTCAGTTTAAGGCAGACACTTAACATCATTTCACTGCAGGTTTTAAAAGTAATTTTCTTTTTCCTTTTTAATGGCAACATAACATGGACTATGACAGCTCTGTTGACATTACAATTAGAGATAAGTGCAGAGAGAAATATTTAATTAATCTGACTACTACAGATGGGCTAAATGTAATTAAGTTTCTTTTACAATCAATTTTATATGAGAAAATTATATCTACATATTAAAACCACTTCTTTTTATATATGAAGTTCATAGGACCTGATTTGTCATAAGCATAAATTAGAAAAATTCCCCAAAGTCATTGGCGCTATACCAGTGTTAGGTTAATACAAAATCAGAAGCTGATTCCTCATGTTTCAGGGTTTGCATACATACACAACAGTAAAAACAGGAAGGAGACCTGACACTACCTGTTGAGTCCTGCTTGCTGGGAGGTTGTGCCTTAGACTATGAGAATATTACGGTGGCATAATGAGTTACCATCCATCAATCTGTGTAAGTGGATTAGGTTCATAAAGATGGAAGCTATTAACATTTTCGCCTGCAGTTGTGGTGAGTTAAGAGCACGCACTCAGTTGAGTTACAGAAACTCAGCTGACAGGTAGTAACTTCCTAAGCTGTTAGGATATGATCACAGTCAGGGACACATAGCTCAAGACATCATGCTGTAGACCTAATGTAGTGCCATTGTATATTTTAAATCATGGTATTCTGATCTAGCAAAAGTCTTACTCATTCCAGCTGTGCTTAAATCAAACATTTATATCTCAGTCCTTGGAAGGTGTTTTGTGCTTCAAGTTTGTTAGGAGGAAGTTGCAACCAAAGAACAAAGCTGTAGTAAAGTTGAACAATTATTATTTCGAACAAACTAATATCAGGAGTTAGGCGGAGTGATAATTTTGTGTTTCAGTTGAGGTTTTCTGCAGTACTTTCAGAGACTGAAAAACCGTGATTTTTATTATATATAAATACATTTAAATACACTGTTCAAAAAAAAAAAGTGTTAGAAAATGAAGTATTTTATTAGTTCCAACTGTAGGGATTGAATAATGTTATTTATTCGGCATGAGGAAATGTTATTGTTTGGTCCGTAGTAACAGCACAAAAGCTTTGGAAAGGAGGAAGTCCTGGATTCATTTTTTAAGGACTGGTATAAGCATATCCACAGGCATCTGGGTTCTGCAGCCACTGAAGCACCAAGTTCCCCATCGGTGCAGTTACCCATGGTGCTCAAGTTAAACACACGTGTAAATATTTTCCTGAGCAGGGAGAGTACTATTTCTTTTAAAGCCCCATTAGTAGCCTCTGTACTGTACTCTGACTGTGCCATCACTGTGTTTCCCATTCCATCTCATAACTCTCTGTTGGCTTTTTCCTACTTGCAGACTTAAGGGCATGTTTACCTGTTCAAATATCACTACAAATATCATTGAAAAGGTCTCAGCATTATAACAGATGCACGGCAGCATGGTTTGCACTTGCTCTTGTGGAGTTCATCTGCAGGCTGTTAGTGGTGTGATGTCCATTAAATAATGGCAAGAAGTCAAGCAGATGTCCTTTGCAGTGGGGCTCTTTGCTCACCTCTGTCAGCATCCCATTATCCCCCAACTCATTCCTCTTTCACTGTCATGACTGACATGATTTAATTTTCAATTTGTAAGATGACCACTTAGCTCATCTGAGCAGGTCATTTTCTCTTGTCCTACCATTGCTTTAGACTCATTTGGAAGCTCCAGTAGCTCCAGGAGATTGTTTGAAAGCTCTGCTGAGTTCTAGACAGTGCAGAACCAGTGTCCCAGGCCGAGGACACTTGGCACCAGCTACCAGGTCACCCCTCTGCCCCACCAAGCCACTATTAAGCAACTCTCTTGAAATATATTTACATTGCTGCTGCACATGCATGTCTTTATCTTAAGCTGAAACTGGCAGCCTGTCACTCCCATTAATCTCTTCGATACAGATCTCTCTTCTGAATTTGCCTGAATCTCTTTTCATCGTTTTCTTTTGCTTTTGTGAATCAATTTTGACTATTTGTTTGTAAGGAAAATACTATTTACTACAAGCTTTGAATTTTCTATCAAATATCCCTTCAGTCATTTCAGACAGTTATTGTAGCTTTCTCCAAGCTTTTCCAAGCATGAGAAAATATATAACTCAGCATAGCCTTGGGTTGATAACCAGTGCTGCTAAAATATTGATGCATTTCTGACCCATCCATTGGCATTTTAATAACCTATCCATCACGGAGATATTGAGTCCATATATAAGTAATATGCTATTATTACACAATATAAATAATACTGATGGGAATGGTTTTCATTGTTGCTGAGCAGCGAGGGCTCCCCGGGGATACTTACAGTTTCTGAAAATCGTACTCTGATAGATTTGCATTCCCCTGCGTATGGAAGGCCAATCACCTCCAGTACTCACTGGATAAAGCACTCTGCAGCCTTTCCACAGGCACACTGCCGGGTTTCCAAGGTCCTTATACAAACACCCATGTTCCCAGTTTACAGCCTCATTGTCTGCTGCATGCTGTGTATTACAGCTAAAATCCGAGAAGCAGTTTGGACTACTGCATGCAAGCGTTAGAGACTCAAGATGGTTACTGCTGCTTAGTCTCTTCTGAAGTTACTTAGATTCAGTTTGCTTAGGTCCTGGCAACACTCATTGTACTTAACTGAGCCTGTGCTGAAACAAGCTGGCACAGGCATTGTTTAATGCTTATTTAAAATCTGTAAAAGAAAGTAACCAAAGGTAAGGTGACAATTGACCATGTAAGTCTACACAAAAGCAAAAATCATTCAAGTGCTGAGGTGTTGAGTTTTTTAGGTTGAACTGCATAAGGAGTTCAGAGAACAGAATCTGCTTACTTCAAGGAAGAACTTAAAGCCCATATTTTGATTTCTGTGAAAATCTGGACGTAGTTCTTACAGCTCCATCACTGGCTTGTGCTCACTGAGATCAGTACAGAGGGAGTGGGAGAGCAGTTACACACATACCTCTTGGTTGCTCTGCAGCAGTGAAAATGGAGGTCATTGGTATTACTTATATGAAGAATAGTAGAGAGAAATTTAATTTTTATACAACTAAGCAAGTACATTTGTTAGTATGTGTGTGAGTATGCCTGCATATATGTATATGCATGCACTATATATGCATATACACCTCTTGTCATATTCTGGGTTTGGCATTAACCATAAAACTTCAAACATGAACTGTAGTTAATGTTTAGTAGTGTCTTTTCCATGTGTGACAAAAGCTTGAAGGGGTGACAATCCTGCTCTTTTAGTGAACTTTAAAGAAGAAGAATAGCAATTTTAAGTATTATTGCTAACTATGTTTTGCTTGCCAGAACCTGACATTGGATGGCTTATTGAAATAACTAACCCAGTAACATGCGAGGTAGAGTCTGATTGAATTTGTCATTTTCATAGCCAGTTAATAAAGCATCTTAGTGGCTTAACAGAAAAGAAGCCACTGTGAATGTTATTGCATGCTGCACTGGTGAGCTGTGGAAGCCACTGATGCCAAACTTAGAACCACTTTGTTCTTTGCTTCTCTTACCAGAGACCCCACCGGTGCCTCTCTAGTGTCCTCAGGTGTTCTGCTACACAGACAATTTGTACTAATTGTGAACACAGATCCATTTTCAGCAACATGAGTTACTGTGATAGTTCCATATTTGCAGCCATGAATTGCAAGTCATTCAAGGTTAGATGAGAAAACCAGAGAAGCCGGAATTTGAAAAGTAGATAGCATAGAGCTGTCTGTGTCAGGCCCAAAATATGTCACTTGTTCCATGTTCTCACTATTAGCTTGTAGCTGACAAATACCTTTTCCTTTCCCAACTGTTACTTTATAGAGGATTTAATATAGCTACTATGCAACATATGGAAAGCTCAAATACAAAGCATACAAAATATAATCACTGTACAGCATTTGCCCAAACATGGTAAGTAAAGTGGTATATTGGTGGAAAATAACCCCTGGAGAGACAGGTCCATAGCTGCATTGCCAGTTTGCCTAAGGTTACCAGAAGTGATCATCTACATAGGAGAGATTGCTGCATAGTATGTGCATTAGAGAATGTGCTGTATCTAGCACAAACTGAGCCTTCCATGACCATGGTAGAAACAGAGCTGAGGAGGTAATTTCGTCACACTTGATGCATTCATTCCAACATATTAGGTAAGAAATATACATATACAGAAATGTATAAGCAAGAAAACATATTTTGTCTTATGAAAAATTTCATACGACTCCACTGACACAAACTCCTGGAACAATAATTGTTAGTATCATTCCTTATAGAATGCTTCCTGGAAGGATCCCTTACCCAGGAAGGAAATGAGAAAGTCTTGTCCTAACTCTTTAAACTACGGTAATGCAGAGAGGAATGGCATGGCTGAAAACAGAGAAACCTGGTTTTGCATGCTCTGCCTTTTCTTTGAGGTTGTTTAAATTATTTAAGTCCTGTGAAGTGTTTTTTATCTTCAAGTTGATCTCTGTGAATTCTGTTTTAGCAGTAATATTAAAAGTATTTTAATTGTCTAATTTACTGACAAAACCAAAATTCCCAGTTCATCATTATCCCTTGCATACAAAACAAGGTACCTGCAAGATGTGAAACCATAATCTCAGACTCATCAAAATGGGGATCACTTTATTGTATAATCTGTAGTGCACCATGAAGGTGCCTAGCTGTCTTTTATATAAAATTAATGTGAAAATGCTAATAGCAAACCAAAATCATTTACACTCTGTAATACTTTTTAGTCTGCACCTGTGCTGTGATGTTCTTTGTGGTACTTGACAGTAAAAATGCCAGTGTCCAGGCTCCTCTGCCGTATGAATTACAGTTCTTGCTGTTTGCAGTAGTTTGTTCGCACTCCTGACAGTTGTCTCCTGAGATTTAAAAGAAATGCTGCTATTTGCTTAACACGGTGAGGTTTTTTAATAGTTGGTTCCTGATACGGAAACGTCCCTTTTTTGCAACCATTGGTTGAGAATTGACTAATGTATTTGTAGCTTTTTCAAGTGAATGACTTTGATGTTAATGTTTATATACAAGTTTTAATTGTTCTTCTGGTTTATTCTCTTGGATTAAAAATCTCATTTCAAATAGGATTGGCTTGATGAAGATGTTATCCTCACATACACTTACTAATATGATTGGCATTATCATACTCTGCCTCCATATGTAACTTGTGAGTTTGTACCAGTTTGGTTTACCTGGTTCATTTTAACGGGTATCATGCTGAATTACAGTACAAGTTTCTTCTTGGAGTTTAGGTTTGGAGTTTCTTTTGTTTTTCTTTTAAATGGTCTAAGTTAAAACCAAAGTCCTAAATGAACTTACACTGGAACAAAGATTTTATTTTAGCTTGAGTTCTGTACTTGCCCTGAAATAGGTGGGTTTTTCTTTTACTTCGTCACGGAGTGTGAAAAACATTTTTCAGTTCTAAACTTCGTTTAATTGTTGAGAAAAAAGCTAGAAGTTGGATTATTCAGACAATTCTACTTAATAAATCATAATGACATACACTCAGTGGCCTGAGCCAAATCTGTGGTGTTAAGTCTGTAGAGAGGAGCTGGTACTGCTGCCCCTCCTGCCCAGGGAGCATTTTCTCTGAGCCTAGCATCATTCTTCTATTTCATTCTGCATGGCTGAGAAGGTAGATTGGTTGAAATGAATTGACACCTCATCAATGAAAAGATTTTAAAAAAGAAAGAGAAGTCACAAATGGTAATCTGTAACCTAGAAGACTGCTACTTTGATCAACATTTATATTTTGGTTAGCAATTTCTTCCTCTAGTGACATTGCAGCCTTTGCTCCCAAGGCTGTAAGCTGTTCCTGGTGTATGTAGCCCCTCATACATTCATGGTGCTGGTAGGACAAATACCATTTTCACCATGGCTTGTTCAGCTATGCTTCTGGGGCTTCACACCTCTCCCCTACTAATAGGAAACCCACCCTTTTGTAGCCTGGAGAGGCGAATGAAACCAGGTGCAAGTAATTCTAACCAAAATAACTCCATTAGCAGAACCTGGAAGAGTTTATAAGACAGTCACTTTGCTGACAAGTAAACAGCAAAGAAAAGATGAAAATTGAGTCTGACTGGAAAATGGAAAACTACTTTCCCTTTACTTGGGGTTTTTTTTTGTATACGGCATGAATGCAGAGTGTTTGTTGCCAGGCATGTAAGCTGTTGACCGAAGCAGAGAAGAAAGAGGGCTCTATTAAAGAAAGCAATGTGTTTAATTGTTGGTTTCATAGCTCTTTCTTCTCTAAGTAAATCTTCATGTTCTAATACATCCGTGACTTTTCACTGTTATTTCTTACAAGAATGAGAGAATCAGGTCAGCTCATTTCCCACATCTAATGGCTTGTTGACAAGGAAAAAATTAATCAGAATGGCTACTGTGGAATAAATTACTCAAAAACATCTTCCCCGTGGATACTGTTCTTCTGAAATAAGTGTGCCTTTTTTCTGATTAGTACTTATTCTGCCAAACCAATGTTTGTCAAGTTTCCCAGCTAGACAGCAGTGAGCTTGTAGAAATTAGTACCTTCCAGAAAATACCTTCACTCCTTGAACAAGACTTACCAGTGCCATAACCATTCCACCAGCAGAGCCTAGCCCTGAATGGCTACACCTGACTACATCAGAGCCTTCTGCAGGGATTGTTACCAGTATAAAGCAAAAACAAGAGATTTCAATTTCTTTATCACCTTTTCAAGTCTAGTAGCATTATTTAATATTTGCAGTTTTGGAGAATCTACTAGTAATTTGATGCTTTCCTGTTCACTTATTAAGAATAAAGAGTTTCATTCCTTAGATAAAGAAGAGGAAGCAATGAGGAGATATTTTTTCCCCTGCAGTTCCAAACCTGCTCTTCAGGTTTCAACCCAAAAAGCTCTTTTGTTTTGTCATCAGAGTACAATGAAGACCTTTCTGTTACATATTGTGAACTCCTCCACCCACTTCCCAAGTGGTTTTGCTTACACTGGAGGCCCCTTATTGTTTCAGCTTACTGATTTCCTAGCAAATTTCAATAACTTTCTAAGTTTTTCTGAATATAAAGTGACTGCTACACTCAAAGTCATTAAACTCAGCATTGCTCTGTGAAGTTCGTCTCCCACCGCTGGCAAATGCTTGTTGTGTCCAGGACTGGATGAATGTGGAAAGAAGGAAAGAACTTAAGGCATGCACTGACCTGTGGCTACACCAGCTTTCCGGGATCCAAGGGTTTTATATTGTTGTTGGTAGCTATTTACAGTTGACCTTGGCTCATTATCACAAAAACTAGCCTGCTCTATCTGATTTCTCAGCTGCAGTAGGGTAGATCTGTTATTTTTTTTTCTTAGCCAAGCAATTACGTTGCTCAAGGTCAGACAAGGATTTTCAGATTCCAGGAAAGCCCATTTCATTATACTTGTTTGTTTTGTAGAAGGGCTTTTGCTTTCTTTTCGAAGTGAATATTTTATGCTGTTATTTACTGAGCATTCACAGAGTGAAGCGTGCTCTATTGAGAAAAGAGCAGAGTTGGCCAAGTGGGTCTCTCACCCACTGAAGTCAATGACAAAGCTACAGCACCTTTCCTGATAACGCAGTTTGCCTTGTGAATTGTACAGGTTTATAGGCTCCAAAGCATTCATACAAACAAAGCATGAAAAGTCAAAGCATGAATTGAAAATACCTGCCAGTATGTTGGTCCTATAGCATTCCGATTTTAACACAAGGGAGATCTATACAGTGATATGATGACTCCATATTTATTCAGACTGACCTTGTTCAGAATACAAAGAGATGTCTTTCTTGAAGGATACAATGCCTTAATCTTACTTTATATGCATTAGTCTGCTTGTCAATACAAGCAAGTTAGCAACAGCCAAGTCATAAAATGATGTTTAAGAAGATAATTGGACATTTTATCGGACCTTATTAATTCTGTTTCTGGATGAGTATGTAATTTAGGCAATTTGGATGTCTAAGCTGCTGATAGAAGCAGTTAAATGTCAATAGCCCAATTTTAAGTTTTATTTAAGTGCTTAATTTAGATGCACTTCAGTGTTTCACTTTTCATCATAAGCTTTGGACATTTAAGTAAGTGAATTTCACCCACAAATGTTGTCACATGTATGTCCATGAAGAAGTGTAGATTTTGGGGAAAATCATTTATTTGTCCTATTTGTCATATTTGAAAATGAACAGGGGACGAATAAGTTTATTTTCACTTTCCAAATTGGCTTTCCTGGCGCAAACATCCATGAAAAAGACTGTATCTCTCAGGTCACTGGGGCAGAGCCTGCATCAAGGTGTGTATCTGTACATTACCAACTACAAAAAGGAGTGTAGTCATGATTCTGCCCTTCTTGAATCATTCCAGGATCACAACCAATAAATGAAAATTAAACATTGTACAGCACTAACAAAAGGCGGAGGGGGGCGCTTAAAATAGAAGTTGGACAACTGTAACAACTTCTTTTACTATAGTGAGGATTCTTATGGGAGTTAGATAACGTTTCAGACTTCGTTATTGCAGACTGCTTAGCAAGTGTGTATTCTTCAACAGTGTGGACAGACAGTAGTGACAATAAAGGATCGTTAAAGATCCACAGCTGCACAGCGTGGATCATGCACCCATTGGAATAAGAAGTGTTGTGCAGTGATTTTCTTCTGCCTGTTCTGCAGTGAAGACAGTCCTGCTTTTCTCTATTCACTTAGTTTATAGGTTTTATTTTCTCACTGTCATGTGGGGATTTTATGAAGTGATACAGTGTTAATGACTAGAAAGAACTACCCCTCCTGGACTGAGCATGTATATTAATGCTTTATTGAATTCAAATGTGTCATAATCAGCATGCCTTCCAATTGATTAAAAACCTCCTGTGCTCTCCAGTAGTAAATACAGTGCTTTATTCTCAGAATCACTCAATTTCCTGAACTTTCCCTTTTCTCCACTATAGATGGCTTGACAGACTGTGTAGACCCTGACTGTTGTCAGCAAAGCAATTGCTACGCAAGTCCTCTGTGCCAGGGTTCACCTGATCCCCTTGACCTTATTCAGCACAGCCAACCACCATTCTCCCAGCACCCTCCAAGGCTCTTTTATGACCGAATACGATTCCTTATCGGGAAGGAAAGTACTCATGTAATCCCAGGAGATGTCTCATTTGAGAGCAGGTGAGTTTTCTTTTATAGACTTTTCTGAATATCAAGAACTGTAATGAAATTATTTAAGCTGGTAAAAACAGTGGTAGCTGGATAGCTGAGAATTCTTCACTGGTGGTCAAAACTCTACTGTTCTTACTAACAAGGCTTGGACTGTTTTGGAAGGTAAGCTGTATTGTACCTGTAAAATAAGTAGGGGGAAGTTCAGCCCTTTATGCTGTAGGTACATATAGTGACAGGAAGCAGAAGGACCAGTTGAGTTCATGTGCATTGTATTCAACTTTCTGCCCAATAGAATTTGATTGATATTTACAGTGGAATAAATTTAACATGTGCCACTTACATATAATCCAGTTACCTAATTAACAAACTTTTTTGGTTTTGCTACGTGTTGATAGATCAGTGTGGAGTTTACCATGTTGTGCTGCAGGTGTTACTCTCAAGCTGTCATGCAAACAGTACAGCCATCTCTGAGTGTTTGTGAGATTGGCTTGCCCTTTAACAGGAAAAGGCTGTGCAATAGGAAAGGGGCACTTTCTTGCTCAGAAAACCTGGTAACACTTTTTTTTCTGAACATTTGAAATATAGGGGCACATAAGTTTTTATGCTGTAGTTCACCTGGGAAGCTATAACTTACATGCTGACAAAGAGATCCACGAATCATCCACATCACCTAACTATTACACTGTCAACTAGGCCTGTACATTAGATAAACCATGTTCCAGTAATAAGGGCATAAGAATTATTTTATTTTCACGGTACATAGCACTCAGGTTACAACTTCGACTTCATTCCATGTGCGCAAATTCAGTGCACTTTCTCTTTGTCATTTATTAATTTTTAATAAAGTAAATATGTAAACGTAGTCTTTATTGATCTGAAATACCTAAACATTTAATCACTATTAATAATGTAACAGGACGTTATAAATATGTAGAACAATAGGGCACGAAAATGAACTCCCTGAAAAGCACCTCTTGAGTGTGCTGCTGTGCCCGGTGCAGGGTCCTTGGCTGGCTGTACGTGTGCAGCGGAGCGTTCTGCAGTTTAAACCAAAAGTCACCAGTGAAAGACTTTCCTCATCAAAATAACTCTTAGTGAGGTTTTTTGC
Source organism: Nestor notabilis (assembly GCF_000696875.1). Taxonomy (NCBI): domain Eukaryota; kingdom Metazoa; phylum Chordata; class Aves; order Psittaciformes; family Psittacidae; genus Nestor; species Nestor notabilis. Next base: position 14,162 of record NW_009934993.1, read on the forward strand.
AGAGAGGAGGTGAGCATTTGAGTCGCCTGTACAGTGTTCCGTGACACTGCAAATGTTAGCAGCCAGATTGTACGTAATCCCATCAACGTGCTTTTATAGATATAAGGAACTGATCTTTTAAAGCTATCATTGATGGGAATTAACTTGGATTTAAGGGCTTTTTCTGAGTATTTTGTTTCTTTACCCTCATATCTCCATGTCTTTGAAGAATGAAGATTAGCGAAGGCCCATGTGTGAGCAGCAGCCCACCCTCACCGTGGTTTGATACTTGGCATCAATAAGGAATAAAGCTTGTAGTTGTATCAGTGCATTGTTCACACCCTGGATATCATTTCCTCCCACTGTACAGAAATTACTAGTTAGTTTGGTGAGAAGATCACTGGGATTCAGATGAGGCTGTCTGTGTCTTAAGAATCAGGGCAGTGCCTGGGGACTTGCTCTGTGCCATGTCCCCTGGGTTTTGTCAACAATAATCTACAATGTACTGAGCACCCTGAGGAGTTCATCAGTCCACACTTTGCCTGATCCTCAAGTCTTCCAGGCTGTTGAAAAATTGCTCATCCATAAGTCAAATATTATTAAAAACTGCCAGAATTTTCCTCAAGGATGAGAGATAAGCAGAGTCTCAGAAGGAGGCAGTAGCTTAGCTGTGCTGCCTCTGTTCAGAAATCTCCCTCTGACATTGTCAATCTGATTGTCATCTAGCGTCTGTTCTTCTGGGAATTAAAATTACTGTAAAAAATATAGAAAGACAACTGTTATTACAGTTTAAAAAAAATAAATAAATCAGAAATCTGTGATCCTGACTATCTGGTACAGACCAAAGAAGTCTTGGAGGTTTTTAATCTCCTTTTGGATGTTGCTGAAAGGTTGTGTCCTTGCAGATGATATTAACTCATGGCTGCCTGCAGTGCCACTTACTTTATAGCACTGGTGGTTCAACAAGAAATGTTGGAAGGATTGGCTGAAATACTGGCATCCATTCTGAAAATGGAATGGAGCTCAAATTTTGCAAAGCCCTATCTGGCGTGTGTTGGTTGGTTGGCTGGATTTTTTTCTCTTGCAAGAGGAATCTGAGACCCTTAGTTTTCAAATGACATTGTGCAGTGTTTTACTTTACCATATGTTAGTGGAACTCCAATATGGGTGATGTTTGCATGAATCTCACTGTAGATAAAGCCAAAGTGATGTTGAACAGATTCAGGGAAGCTATCAAAAAATGGTGAAGATTATCTCTGTCCTTCAGATTGAAAGTGTTTGGTGTCTGCCAAATCCTGGCATTTTCAACATCACCTGAAATACTAAAACAAGTTGTTCTGACAACTGCTGGAACATCTAGGACTTCAGCTTAGGTCTAGTTTTTCAGCATTTGGCTTTTAAAATTAAGCCAGGGTGTTGCATTGAGCTAAATTCACCAAAGTTAATGTTTTCAAAACATATTTTGCTTTTTATTATGTCAACACTGTGTCATTTGCACTGTTCTTTTACAAACTCGCAACTTAAAAGTGTGACATGGTGAAAGGTAGGTTAGACACATTGTGAATAATGGAAATGTACTTGCTTACATCAGGAATGGTTTTGACCTGCTGCATATGTGGCAGGGTGTAGCAGATTATAATGTTCTTATCAGCTCCTGTTCTCAGGAAGGTTTTTCGCTTGTTTCTTTGCTGAGTATCTTTAATGCATGCTGCTGGGAAGGTATTTGACTCACTGCAAATTGCCTACAAAGAGGATCCAGTGTATGGTGCTGAATTAATTACCCTTCAAAGGCTGCTTACAGCAACATTGTTAGCAGGAAGACGTGAATGTACCTTACTAGCCTTTAGCTTAATTTCTCTGATTGAAGATTTTAATCAGAAATGTAGTACAGTAAATGACATCTTCTGGTAAGTTGTGAATTCACTAGTTGCTTGACAGAGTTCCACATCTGAGCCTAATGTCTCAGCCTGAGTTGCTCAGAGAATATTGAAAATATAGCAGACAAAACAAAAGCAAAAAAATAGCAGATAAGTAGCAGTAGAGCAAGGCAGAATGGTGGTGGAATAATAAAATGCTTTGCAAGTAGTGAAAGAATGCATCTAGAATTTTAAACATCTATTTATATTTAAAATTAGACATGTCAAACCGCCTGATGGCACAGAGCTAAAACCTGCAGAGCTGAGATCCTCACTTACACATGGAATGACCCAGGAAGCATTGACAGAGAAATCCTACTTCTTTTAAGCCACCTGCAACCCGTGGGAATCTGCTTTCTCTCAAAAAGCCAACTGCTCTGGAGTTGCAGATTTAGTACAGCTTGCCAGGGGACTAGAAACATTTCTAATGCATTTGAAAACACTAAGGCAGCTTATCAGGGACATGTTCCTTCCCAGCTCCTCCAAATTAGAAAAGACATTTTCGTACTTACATTCAAGTTAAAACAACTTGGAGACAGCCGTAGTCCATGATTATGCAATCGTTGCAAATAGGTAACTGTTGGACAGGCAGTATGAGGAGTTGTACCCCATGAGAAAGAAAGGCAGGTCAGTCACGAGTGTGTAGAATAAATCTTAAGAGTCTGAGAACAGAAGAGGGACATACAGCACATTGAAGAGGCACAGTGATCTTCAGAGGTTTCTCTGTTAAGAAAAGCAGTGAGTGGTAACAAGGTCCACAGCTCATCTGGAAAGAGGGTGAATGTTGAAGCAAGGAAGCGTGAAGTGGCAGTTGAGTATGAAGGGACATCACTGCAGGGAACATGCTCTAAGAGCTCTAGTAAGGAAAGAAGTTAAGTGAGGTCTTCTGCAAGCAGCAAAGCTGCAGGGATCCTGCATGTCATCAGTGCTTTGCTTTGTGAGATGCTGGGGCTCTGGGAAAGGAGGGAGGACCTGCTGCAAAGTTGGGGGTTGTTTGTTATCTCCCCAAGCCTTTGAGATCAAGCACTGGTCATAAAGTAACTGAAAAATCTTGTCATACTTGCAGTAAATGCAAACATTAAAACTAATTCTGATCAAACGCTTAGTCAGAGATTTAGTAAGTGCTGGTAATTCAAGAAGAGGCCAGAGAGTAGAAGGCTCTTCAACTTAGAGTAGGTAATAAAAAGACAGTAAATAATGAGGACAAATGTAGCAACACAGAGGCAGGTTTAGAACATTTAAATCTAAAAGATTGCAAAGACAGTTCAAAACAGATAAATGTAGAATAATGTGGCTTATGAGTCGTCACATACTGTAAATGTGTGTGGCTTGTAAAATATGACAAAAAAGGAGCAAGAAAGTTGAAAGATAAGTCTTTTAATATTATTTATGAATAATGAGAAGTAAAGTGAATGTGTAGAGGAAAGAAAGGCTATGTATGAACTAATGAAGACTTTGATGAGTTTTTATCACACAAATCTGTGTGCTTGATAAAATATGAGGACAGAGTAAAGTCAGAAGACAGGTCTGTGTGGAATGAGTAAACAGGAGTATGGGAGTAATGTACTGAATAATGATGACTCTTAGGTGTGTCTCTGTCTCACACCAGTGTGTGTTGTAAATATGTGGAGTGGACTAATAAAGGGACAGGCAGGTCTGTTGATGTTAGAAATATGAGAAAACAATACAAATAGGTATTTTCTGCTCTGACAAATCAAAGAGTAATTGAACCAGGCTGTTCTGTTGAATGAGTCTTGTGAGTCTGCTGAGACACACAAGAGCTTGATTGCCCTCAGTGGAGCAGCAGATTTTGCCCAAAAATAGAGCCACAACCAATTTAGTTAGTGTAGAAATCAAAAAGGTGGTAAATCAGAGCTCTGTTTTGCATACTGGCAGTAATGCAGCCTCTCCCATTCCTGTGGGATTTATCAGCATCTTTACTGAAAATCAGCATCTTTCTATGTCCTGGGAGCATGGAATTCATATTAACAGCTGTGGTGCATGGTGTACTCGCAAAGGAGTTAATTTTTACCAGCTGCATTTTCTCATATGGGCAGTAGGAAAAACTTGCTATGAGTAAAGCACTCATACAGAAACATTAGAATGGGTTACTTGGTGAGGTTATAGAGTTAGACAAGCATCAGTCTGGAGTAATGTAGGTAGAGCTGATCTTACCTGAGGCAAAGAATGGACAAGATAAAGTCTTGTATTTCCTTTCAGCTCTCATTTTCTATGATTCTGTGATCCTGTTAGCCTCCGATTAGACCCACTTAGTAAAGAGTTCACTTTCCTGTCTCTTAACTTTGATGTGGTCTGTTGTGTTGCCATATTCCAACCTCTTTACAGGAATAGGAGGATTTTTATGCTGGAAAGTGAGCACAAGTCCAACCCATCCCAGAGGGAATTAAAAGGACATAATTTGTGATGGGGGATTGAGAAAAATGTATGTTACGCTTGATTAGGCACTCTCTGAATTCACCTGTGTAACTTTCTGAAGTTCAGTGAAGATCATGTGTCTCGCTGCTGCCTTATCACATCAGTTCAGCTTTTTTACTAATAGGCAGCAATGCCCCATTCTTAGCAGCAGAGAATGAGGTTTCATTCTTCCCTTTCACAAACCATCAGCTCCTAGAGCTGCAGCAAGCTAAATCATGCCATCAGTGAAATCTTTGCAGTGCTACTGAGTGGCAGAACGAACGGTATCATGAAATATAGCCAGAAATGGAAATACATTCTTGACACACCAGCCATTCATGGGAGAGTCTTCATGAGATAATGGTTTTTCAAATCAATCTTTTGGACTCGTTTGAATTTTCATTCAAAATCAACAGTCACAATGATGTCACGGTAGTTCTGTCTGTCAGGGAGAGAAGTACAGCACAATTTCTGAAATCAGTGCCCCTTTCATGCTCCTGATCTGTCTAACATGTTGCCTTCTATTCTTTTTGTCACAGACGGGCATGTGTCATTCGAGGCCAGGTGGTAGCAATAGATGGAACACCTTTGGTTGGAGTGAACGTCAGTTTTCTACACCACAACGAGTATGGATACACCATCAGCCGACAAGATGGAAGGTCAGACTTTCATGTATCGTCTTTAACTTAGATTTGATTTAACTTAGATTTGTATAGTTAGGGACAACTGCCACCTTCTATTCATGTCTGAAATTTCAGAAATATCATTGTTCATAGTGTGGATTGAGGATGGCATCTGGCTCTCTGCTCTGGGAGCACATTCAGTGAGAGCTCTCTGTGGTAAAGGGACCAAAGAGGAAAGAGAAGAAGAAAAAACCCGAACGGCCACAAGATTACAGTGACATTCAAACACCTGGAATCAAAAATGTAACAGTAATGCTGTAACAGCATCTTCTTGACATTCGGATATTTCCACTAGTCAGGTTATCCATAGAATCCCCTGTTTTCCCTCTATTTTTCTGTTTAAGTGTGAATCTTCCAAGTAGTTTATTGAGGTGTCAATGAAATTAATTTCTTTAGTTGATTACCTGAGCCACACAAGTAAAAGTCAGGACAGACTCTTTCCAGAGCCAAAATGGTTAATATCTGTTCTGCAACAATTCCTGAGAAATCCTGGCTTCACCTTCTGAAAGAGAGAAGGCATTCAGTTCAGTCCTGAAAGAGAGATGAAGTTCCTATATGTTCTATATTGCACTCCAGGGCTGGCTATCCATTTGCAATAAGGTCATGATTCACTCCTGAACTTGAATTAAGCTGCTGTGGGCAGTTTAAAACTTCATCTTCCTTGGCTGTGTTGTGAATTACAAGAAAACAGAGCCTGTCTTCCAACAGGGAAAGGATGTCATTTGTCACTGTTTCTACAATTATTTTGTTGTTGTTGTTTGGCTTTGTCAATTTATAAAAGTAAGGAGCCTGCATATTTATTTTATGTTAGTTTATTGACTTTCAGATCGCACTACTGAAAGTTAGTAATTATCATTTCCTCTTTAGACTAGCCTGGATAAAGGTGGTGTGTTAAAATATGCTACCTGTATTTCTCTGTGAATGTAATCGGTGTCATCTGGAAAACGTGATGAGATATGCATAATTAAGTCCGACTTCTTACCACAGTTTGTTACCATCAAAAGCCTCCATAATAGATGCATTCAACAGAGTGAAGTGTCTATTTACATATTACCTTGTGTTGCCTGACTATGGGTGTCAGAAATTGAGACTGTATATAGGGCCTTCTGTGTCCCATGTTCTGCAGCCCAGATATGCCAAAGGTTCTTCACAACAGTTCCCAGGGGATCACCTGCCTTATGTACATGAGCTGATTTCAGTTCTCACTGCAATTCATCAGCATCTTTAAAAAAAAATAAATCATATCCTACACAGAGGGGTCTCCTGCTCACTATACTCAACCTTTTCCTTCTGCTACTTTTATGTATGCTAATGGAGATAAGGTCTAACAGGCTTTAAGACTTCTCATTCCTCAGGCTGTACCTGCATAGATTGTGAGTAGCATCCCTTTTCTGGGCTAGGAATTTGGTTTTTCATAAACCAAAGTAACTAGATCCACACTTCAGTTACAGATGACTCGTTAGTATTGATTCTAGTTGATAAACAGAGGGAAGGTAGGCCAAGTAACAGTGAAGTATTGTACTGTACGATTGATGCATAGAGGGAGAAAGCACAGAGAGGTAAAGCTTCTTCGTGAACACCAAGGGGACACCAGGAAGGTATACTTGAATGATTTCACATAGTAAATCTAGGGCTATAATGAGCAACCTAAAGTTTTTGTGTTTAATGCATTGGAAGTTGTGGTAATATAATGATAAAACAAAAAGAAACAAACCAATTTGTTTTCTCTGTTCCAGTTTCGACCTTGTGGCTCTTGGAGGCATCTCTGTCACTCTAGTTTTTGACAGATCTCCTTTCATATCTGAAAAAAGGACGCTTTGGTTGCCTTGGAATAGATTTATCATCGTAGACAAAGTTGTAATGCAAAGAACAGCGTCTGACACACCGTCTTGTGACATCAGTAGTTTTATCAGCCCCAATCCGATTGTGCTCCCTTCACCCTTGACAGCATTTGGAGGGTCCTGTCCCGACAGAGGAACCATTATTCCAGAGCTACAGGTAATGAAAAGACTTTCAAATTAACAGTTTGATAGATGCAGAACAAGGCCTAGATAATTTTAGAAGATGATACCGAAGAGTGAGAAATTAACTGCTGTGATGTTATTCAGAATGACACCAATGCATGTGTCTTTAGCACTGTTTCACAGGATGCTTTTCTCTTTTCCTTTATTTTTTTATTAATAATTTGAGGTGCTTTATTTCTTACTTCCAAATATAAGAAAGTGGGGAGTTCTGGCAAGATTTATTACTGAAATTCTGATTTATTTCAAGTGATGCACAAAACCACTCCTAGGTTACAGATAAACTGTACAGCTTCCCCAATATGTCAGTGTGAGACATGACCCAAGACACTTGTAAGATTGATTCCTAAGGGATGTTTCATCCATTTGCATCTTCTAGTTCTTTACAATGGCATCTTCAACTAGATGTTAGCTTCTTGGGTTTTATTACTTTCTTTCCAAGGGAGAGCAATTTTAACAGCATCTTTAGGATTTTTTTTATTTAAATGTCTTTTTTTCTTGACACTTCTTTAAGTGTTTAGAAGCAATTTCTGGTTAACCTTGTATTTAACTGTTCTTTTATTTGGGACTTAAACAAAGTTGTATAAGTCAAACACCCAACAAAATGCAACTACCCAGGTTTCAGATCATGTTAATTCCCGTAGCAGATTGTTTGAGCAGTGAGTTCAAGCAATAAGGTCTCTTTTGGGTTCTCTTTAAATTTCACTGTGCAAGTCTAGAAGATATTTCAGAGGCTACATGTAGACATGAGTATTTCCAACATTTTCTCTTTCTCTCATGAAGTGTTGCTACTGATTAAGAGCCTTTATTTTACACGTAACAGACCTCTGACTGAACTCATTTCCGTCTAAATGTCTCCATAACTATTAAAAACATCATGTTTGAGCCAGCTCATGGCCATAGAACATACTAAGTGAAACTAACGAACATGTTAACTGATGCACACTAGTGAGAAAAAACTGGGTCACATTATTCCACATGAGGTATTCCTGGGTCTTTAAACAGCGAGGTACCCAAAGATGCAGTCTACTCAGAGAGGAACTGTCCTTAGTCCTATTTTTTTGTCACTGGAGGGTTCTTTTACGGTTAAGTTTCATTGTAGAGTACTGGGAAACAAACAAAAAGTAGCCCAGAATTATAGGAGAAGGAGCTGTAATAGCATGTATTAATGCATGAATATTTCTTCCTGCTTTTCTATTAAAAAATGAGAAGAGATGTCAGATGTATGACAGAGGGGGCAGCTGGGATGTCAGCAGGCAAGAAGAAGAACACTGCAAATCAGGAACAATAAAGGGAGCAGGATTTCCCTGGCAACACTACATTTCATATGTCGAAACGACAAGTGCTGGCAGGCCTCCAGCTGTACTGCAGCAATCCGATGACAGTAATACTGTTGCAATGTGTAAATAAAATTGTGATGAAAGTGAACTAATCTATTGTTAAACAAGAAAAAGCTAAAAACTAGGAAAGATAAACCAAACAGTTCGTGTTTTTCCAAGCCTTACAAATCTAACATTGTGACAGGTTGGCTTGTTATTATGGAAATGCACTAAAAACAGTAACATTATTAAGCACAGTCTAATTTTCAGAGGCATTTGAGTGACTGCAGTGGCATCCTTCAGGAAGCTGCTCTCTTCTCTTGCCTGCTCTTCCTCACAGTCTGTCCCAGAAGAACTCCTTTCTCTCAGGAGATCATAAGAGCTAAATCCCTTTTTGTGGCTCCAAGGCCCACATCATTCAAAAGGTCAAGGCCAAGTTTCTTTTTTCCTCTCACAAGCTCGCAGTCTTTGCAGTCCTTCTAGTTGCTGAGGGCTTATCTTCATTGCAGCCAGGAATTGATACTACCCCGCAGTGGGCATATCCAAGCCAGCTTTAATCCAAGTGATTCAGACAGCGGCACTGACGGCAGCGCCATGGGTCTGGAATTCTGTTGCAGACCCTGGGGACTTACCTGTTAGCTAGATGACTCTGACGCCCAGCCTCTTTCATCTCCACTGCTCTGTGTCCCCAGCTAGCTTGTTAGGTTCTTTATGCTGCGCCTTCATATACCATGCCTCCTAAGGGAGCTTAGCCTTACTACAAGCTTTTCTGCACAGAAGGTGGTTTCGCCGGAAGGTTTGTTTTCTTTCTTAGTTCTCCCCAAGTTGGAGTTATTACCTCCAAAGCAGGATAATATCTTCAATCCTAATACATGAAGTATGTGCCTATTTAAAAAAGGTTTTAAATTGTATTCTGGGTAAGAACAATTGTTAAACTGAATAATAAGCCAAGGTAAAGCCATAGAGCTCACATATATGAGTATGTCCACAGAGATAGCATTTGCTCCTCAGTAGATAAGAATAAAGCATTAGAGAAAGAGGCTGTTTATTGAAATAGACAGACCACCATCCAGTAAGTTGACCAAGCAATTTCCAGTGTTGGACATTTCGTAATATGTCGTGTGACTTTCTTGCTGCAATGAACACAGAAGACATCAGTGGTTCAAGTGGTACTGTGTTCACACTGTGATTGTGAAATGTAAAATAAGCACCCCTGTTATAATTTTGCTTTTTTCTTGGCTACAGATACAATTACATGTTTTTTTCCCAAGGTGGTCCAAGAAGAAATCCCGATTCCTTCGAGTTTTGTGAAGCTGAGTTATCTCAGCAGTCGAACACCAGGGTATAAAACATTGCTGCGCATTATTCTGACACACACAACCATTCCTCCTGGAATGACAAAAGTCCATCTGATAGTTGCCATTGAAGGACGTCTACTTCAGAAATGGTTTCCTGCTGCAGCCAATTTGGTATACACATTTGCCTGGAATAAGACAGATATATATGGACAGAAGGTTTCTGGTCTGGCCGAGGCAATGGGTAAGTAGACTCACATTGATGGAAGCAGAAGTTCTCACACACGTTAAGACAGGAAAATACGGCTTATACATTTAGTCAGTGCACTTATATTCTTTTAAATCAAATGCCTCCTTAGCTAAAGTGACTCGTATGATTTCCTAAGAACATTTATTTTCATGTTCTTCCAATGTCATCTTTCTAATTTAATCAATTTGAAAATCCCCTTTTCCCTCAGAGAATGGTTTTGTACTAACGGCTTTATATTCACCTGTCTTTGTTTTTGAATGTTACTTTGAATATGACCTTTGGTGTGTCATTGTTTCTGATATTTTTTGGCTGTGACATTTAAAATGTCATTTCTGCTTAGGGTTTACAAAATTCTAACTTTTCGGCATCCTTTTTTACTACATTTCACATCCACAACACTTAAAACTAATTGATCGTTGTTTAAAGATGTTTATACAAAAATCATGGTGTTTCATAAACTTTGTTATCAAGCAACACAAGCAGCTCTTCTGAGAATTGCTACAGAAGCACTTGTCTGTGCAAATACATTTTATTTAGCCAACCGTATTTTTTTAATTAATTTCATGGTTTGGTTTTAAAAGGCTTGCTATTTTTTTTAATTGAATTTGGGGTTATGTTGCTTAATGGGCTAATCTTATAGATACTTTCCATTAAGATTATTTACCATACCAGCGAAGCTTAGTATTGTGATTAAGCCATTTCACTTCCCTGGCAGTTTTGGTTTGCCTTTTAAGCCAGAGGAGTTATAGCAAGCAGCATGTGCAGGATCAGGCTATAAAACAAGAATAGAAAGGGCTACATGGAACCATCTACCCTCGTGAGGAATATGCCTCATTCTGTAAATTGAAAGTGCTGTTCTGAGGGGCAGCCAGAAGGCCTCTCCAGGATCTGCTGCGTTGTCTCTGTAGGCACTGTGCCTGCAAATTTGCCTCTACAAAGCCAAAAGGTGCCATACAGGCTCTGCAAGCCCTGCAGCTCCCAGAGCATCTACTGCGTGACTGCGTTACCATGTGCTTCAAGCCAGGCAGTCTGGGAGGCAGCTGCATGGAGAGGCAGTGGTAGAAAGGTGGATTATAGAACTTTACTAGTCATTTCTGCTTGGAGAATGATGCAGACATAGCTGCAGGTGTCCACAGAGGGTTATGAGACCAAAATATGGAGTATGATTTACATCACACGAAGCACATAGGAATATATCAAAAATAAGGAGTTTATTCTAGGTCTGTGGTCCAGCTGAGGGCTGCTGCCAGAAGGGATGTTCCAACATCCTTTTCTTAGCCTTGGGCCACCACTAACATTCATTTGATCATGAAATGAGCCAGATCAGGAAGAAATTCAACTGAAAACTGAAGCAACCAGAAAATAAGTGATAAATTTTCAGCTTCGTTAAGTTTCCTGATCTGCTATAAATGCTAGTACAGAAGCGCAGGTTTTCTTACTTAAGCCGTAGCTCACACATCACATTGGCCTAAAGTGATCAAAACTCCACCCTTAGTGCAAGATCTATCACATCTGCAGAAGGGTGGACAACTTTTCAGTTGTCCTTCAGGGCAGGAGTACCCTTTTCAGCCTGTCTGGCTTGTGAAGCTCCCTTGTTAGGGGACAGTTCTAGCCCTAGCCCCCTGCAGATACAGATTCCTGCTAGTCTTCTGCAGTGAAGGAAGGTCTTAAATGGGTTGTTGGCTTCACTTGCACATACTTGTGTAAATCCAGACATGAAACAAAGTCCCAGTGTGCCCTTTGGCACTGCCCTGGATGATCAAGCAGGACCAGATGGGTCATGGGTGCCATTTGGGGCTTTCCTCAGCATGGTTACACATGCCCTATATTCAGGGTCTGTCACTGCATAGTATCACTAACATGTTTGAGAGGGAACAGTTGTATCTGCCTGCTCCCTCTGCACCATTTAATAGTCTTCTGATGATCATGAAGTCCAGTAAATATCTGGAATATTAAAACAATTTAAATCAAATGCATAACATCTTATAAAGTGATACTGTACTTACAGGTTCCCAAATTGCATAAGCATAATATGTTTAAATATGAATAAAGCTTATACAATGGTGCTGGATAACAACTTTTAAATTATTTAATTGGTCCTTAATTTTTTTGCTTTTCCTTAAATTTAGGTTAATTATACTTCTTTCAAAATGGAAGCAAAAATCTTTGTATTTTAAGTGCATTTTTAGCATGCTTTGTTAGATTCCAATAAAGCTTTATTTAATTTGACACACTGTAGTACTGAGGGACCTTTAACTGCATCCATTATATGAATTTTTGTCAAAATAATTTCCTCTGCCAGTGTATTACCAATATTTAATAATGCATTCTGTTCAGTTTTCATTTTAATTAAATCAAATTGCAGCAGGTTGAAGTCCTGGAACTCAGGAATATAACCATCTGCTTTTGGTTTTATAAATACTATAAACATCTTTATTTTTCTTCAGGGTTATTGACAGCAGTGATCACACAACCAGTTACAGAAAAGAAGACTTTCTGAGTGTATTTCCACAGACAAGTGGTTGTGTTTAAATTTGTTGAAGACACATTTGCTGGTGTTTGTCCAGTCCCCAAGTCCCTAACAAGAGGGCATTTTCTCAGATTAACAACTGAGATGATAAAGTAACGTTTTTTTGTTCTGAATATAAAACCCGTCATGTGGATGTTGACACACAAAACTTTGGGGGTAAAGTCTATGTCCCCTTGTGAGTTAATATCAGAAAAGGAAGGATTTCAGTAGAAACCGCAATAAATGCTCTTGCAAAACTCCATACATGCTCAGTCATACTCCTGCAAGCCCTTGCATCCCACACAGCACCATGATACAGTGGGCAAGGACTGTCCCTTCTGGTGTGAATATAAATCAGTGCTCAATCAGTCTTAGGTCTTCTGTCTTTATTACTCTGCTTGTTATTTTGGCTGAGTTATTCATTGTTCAAAGAATTAAGATGCTGATAAGTAGAAATATTTCAGGAGAGGTTGAAGTACAGGTTACTGTGCTGTTTAATTGTCTTTTATTTCATATTTTGCAACAGCACTTAAACTGTGACATGCTGGCACTACTAATGACTTATTGTTCATTCTTCTAAATAGTTGTATAGTAATAATAGATTTTTGGTACAGATGATTTCAGTAAATCTTCTGAAATCCATTTGATGACTGCAAAGAATTGTACTGCTGACTGTTAGTGTCCAAAAATATAGTCACTACAGTTCTCCTTCATGCAATGAAATCTTGGCTACCTCAGAAAAGGGCTATAAGTTAATCTGAACAGAAAACAATGAGAAGATTGTCATTTCGCTTACAACATTACAACATTTTGCAAAGCCTGCATCTGACAAAGCACTTATTTTTCAAGTGGCGATGCAGTCACTTGGTTGACTTTACAATTGTGCTTCGCCTTCATGACTTTGCATGCAAAATAATCAACAGGAAATCTTCATAAATGGTACATGAGTACCTGCAATTAGATGGTTCAGGAGACCCTGCTTTCAGGTAACACAGATATTCCTTTTTGAAGCATAGACTTCATATGTGTAGGTATATATAAAGACATGGTAGTAGATGGTTGTAGACCCACAAAGTGAGTGATGAGCAGGGACAAAAAAGCAGCTATGCACAGTAACTGAGAGCAGGGACCAGTGAACTTACTTCTAAGAAAGGGAATAATAATCTCTAGAGGGTATTTGGCAGCTCAGAAACATCAGCTGTAAGCAGGGAATAGCAGACACTTTACTGAGTTAGCTACAGTGCTGGTGAATATGCCACTGTGGACCCTTTGGCACACATCACACATTCTCAGGTGGTGTAAATTGTTATACCTCCTTGACTGAGATAACAGCATGGTACCTTAGAGCAGCTGATGAACTGTCCTATGGGTCTACAGTGGTTCACTGAGCAAGACTGAGGGACTTTGCAGTTATAGGTCTTTACTCTTTTCGAGTATACACGTCTGACCCTGGATTGGATGTGTTAAGTGCATGAATGGAGTAAAGATGCTAACGTGTAGGTGGCAAGTGTGAGATTGCTTCATGGGAAAAATCTGACCTTTATCTTCTGTGTGCATTAACACCTAGAAAATAGCATGTTCAGTTACTGAACCTTGGTGGCTCATCCTAGCACAGGATATGGCTGTTCTGGAAGAAGCTCCATGCCCCCAGTTGGGCATTATACCCAGGGAGCTACCCAGAAACATTGCTGATGTTACTTACAAGAGCTCCAGTAACAAAATGGGGCAGAGTGGCTGCTGGACCCTGAGACTGAAACCTCTAATGTTGAAACATGCATTCTTTACAGTACATAAGGAGATGTGAATTTTACAGTTCAGAGTTTAGCTGCTGCAAAAGCAGGTTCTTTCTGCTAAAATGATGAAACAGCTCACAGTGAAGTTGCTATAAGGAACAGCTTTCAGCTTGCATTCAACATTTGTCTTACAAACACAAATGCTCCCTGCTATAGCTGGTCAAAATATTTTGATTGCATCCAGTAATAGTATTTAGATGGTATTAAAATTATTTATGGTTCAAGTAAAATGTACCTAAAGCTACTACAAAGAAGTGAGAAGAAAATTTTGAAAATATCAAAAAAACTGTGGGTTAGAAATATTTTTGTATTGCATCTTAAAATACTTTTTAAGACATTTTGATTTTCAGAAGGCTGAACTGTCAATATTTCCTAGATCAAATTTTGAGGTGTGGTGTCAAAATAGCATTCTTCCTTTATGAATGAGTTGCACTGAAATCTAAAAGGGTTAATGAGAGGAGACATTTAATAAATAAATAAATAAATACATTGGTATATTGGAGTCTATTATAATGGTATATTATATTACCAAAATTGAATTTTGAAGAATTCTGTTGGTAGGTTCTATTTTTACTGAAGTACTAAAGGGAAGGGGGTTTTTTTGTCAGTTTGAGCACCCCAAAAAAACACCATCCTTAGGGAAATAAAAGATTTTCAGCAGGTATTTTGGCCAGCTGGAGAGTGGAGGAGCCATGTGATGGGCAAGCCTGTTAAGATAAATGTTTAATTGTAGGAGTTTTCAGCTTGGCACTCCGTTTCTGCCTAGCTACAGTTTTTACAATTAGTAAACAAATTAAAGCCAGTTTGTTCTAACATGGATTTTTTTCTGTTTAAGCTGTTATTCAGGTAATTAGCAGAAATGCAATAAACAAAGTCAGGAGTCATTGGAGGAGATTTATACTCCTAAGAAATCCATAAGTGATACAACAGACAATTTTCTGCTTTGAAACAGTAGTAACTGTAGCTGTAATGACATCCTAATCTCTTAAAACCCTTTTTTAAAAATAACACCATTCAACAATAGCAGTCAGGCAGAGGAAAATTAATGGCATCATTACTTGACAGATGACTATCAAAACCTGGAATGAAAAATTACCTAGTAGTTCACAGAGGAGAAGGTAGACTGATAGATCCTTAATTATTTGTTTGCAGTGTCGGTGGGATATGAATATGAAACATGTCCTGATTTTATTCTGTGGGAGAAGAGAACAGTAATCCTTCAAGGCTTTGAAATGGATGCTTCAAATCTGGGAGGCTGGTCTATAAACAAACACCATGTATTAAATCCACAAAGTGGTAAGTCCTTCCTTTATTAACTGGCCACGCAGAAGAAGAATACAAATTTTAAAGGAATTAATTGTTCAGATTTTAAGCATTGCACTTCCTAATGTGTAATCCTCTTTGAATGTGCACCCTCGTTTATTGAGAGCTGAACCAAATGCCATCCAAAAGGATATTTTTAATGTTCTGGCTCCCAGGTATTAAACATTAATATCACTAACTCTCGCAATCGCTAACACATTGCGGTCATTTGGATGGGAAAAGGGCATACTAATTTTGGATCATTCTCACCCTGTTGGTATAGAAGTACCACATACATAGTAGGTCAGTTTATAGTGTGTTACATACTCAGTGAAGTGTCTACATCCCTAATTCATCCTGTGAATAACATCAGTTAGGAGTATCACAGCACCAGGGAGACAAACCATGTGTGAAAACAGAGTGGCTGACAGAGGTAGCACTTGGGAAACCACGCTGCAGTCCAGTATGCAGAAACTTTTGTGGCTACTCACTCTAGTGAGAAGCACAGAAAGTTCTTCTTCAAGACAAGCAAGCCAGTACCTTTCAAAGCATAAAAAAAATACCTGTAAATACTTTTGGTGTCATAGCATTAACCCTGAATAGAGATTCTTCAAGCATGGAGATTTGAATCTGTTTCTTTATTGATTTTATTCCTGGGGTTTTTTTTCTTCTCCTCCCTTAACATCTATAATCAGGAACTAGAGGGATTAAGTTATTTAAAACAATACTGGTAAATAAATTATGGTAACTGGAAGAATATTTTTGCCAATAAAAAAATATCTCTTTGTCTGGGGGAAGAAAAACTTAGGGTCAGATTTCAGCACTTACAAATCAGCAGAATATTGGATTCAGTATAGTTCTCTCAATTTGCTCCAGCTGAGTGTTGGTCCACTAAAATCCATTCCCATCTGCAAACTTCTATTAATGAAGATTCATGCACAGATGTATGGCTGTCAGGTTTTGACAAGTTCTGCAGTTGAATGCGCAGCTACAGTATAAATATTCCAAATACAAAAGGTCAGATTTAGTTTGTAAATTATCTGGATTTCTGTTTTGATTTAAAATAGTTTGACATTTTAAACAGCGGTTGTTTCATACCCTGTCTTACTGGTTTGTATAGATTGTCTCTTTTAAATGCCAGCTATTGACATTTAACACAAAGAGAAATCTGACCTCAGTCAGCTCAGCCCCCAACTGTGAGCCCCATAGTTGACTCCTTAGTGCCAATTTGCCACTTGCATAGTTTAATTTCAAGACTAAATTGCCGGCAGTAACTCCAGTTTATATGACTATCTGCTAACGGCAGTGGTTACTACTATAATTCACCCCATAGGTGCTAACATGTTCTGAGATTTTGTAAAGTATACAATTATAATCTGAGCAGGACTAAATCATTGCTTTTCTGAGCACAGGGTATATGGTTACAAATTGCTTCCCAGCCCTGTCTCAGCTGTGAGGCTGATAATGCCAGAGAGCACTGACCTGTCAGCCACTCACCACCTCCTCCAAAACCATCCAGGCTGCAGCCGCTACCCCAGCCCAATAATGAGGATGGGGAGCATGCAGTTTCTTTTATCTACTCTTCTTCCTCATATGTCCCTGCTGTGCTGGCACATGATCAAGGCTGAAGCCAGAGGGAAGCTGCTAAACATCTTTATCCATTACTCAAAGAGGCACAATCCAGGCAGGGAGGAGGACATAAGCACATCTGACTTGAAATCAGTGGGTCTCTTCTGTTTACAGTTTCCATGTATGAAAGCATCTCTGGTGAGGATGACAAAGCCCAGCCAGAGCTCAGTGATGTCTCAGATGTTCCTCATGATTGTAGTAGTCTTTCGGTATGCGTGCCTGGCTTATATATAGGAACTAGAAAAGCAGTTAGGAGTAGAATAACAATGACTGTACCATAGCTAGTGCACACCTAACAGAGCAGCCTGTAGGCTCGTATTAAAGCAACAAAACCAAATAATGAGCTGTGCTAACAAAAAGGATAAAAATGAGTGTGCTTCAGGTCTTATCTAGAAACCTGTGCACTGCTCTTCTATTTCAGATATATAAAATGTACTTTAAATAAGGACTGGAGTTCGATTCAAACTTAGAATTATACATTTCAGACTTATCTCCGTGCCTCCATGAGTGAAATGAAAAGCATGAGTAGCCTTCTCGAGTATGAATATATTGAGATTTTTTCCTTCTAATTAAAGCATCCCTCTGTATGTATGAAGAGCTGCTCTTTTTAGAAGCATGAAACTTTCATCTGGTTTTGAAACACTGTCACTGGATTAACTACAGAAATAGCATTGGAATATAACATAAATGTCTATCTAAAATTCTCTATTGCAAATTATGATTTGGTTATCAAACTAAAACTAGAAGCACTTTGGTTGGTTAGTTAACTATTTTAAAGAGTTTATATTTCCAGGGAGACCTTAGAGCAGCCTTCCAGTACCTAAACGGGCCTACAATAAAGCTGGAGAGGGGCTTTTGCAAGGATGTGTAGCAATATGACAAGGGGCAATGGCTTTAAACTAAAAAAGGGTAGATTTAGATTAGGAAGTTCTTCCCTGTAAGGATTTCCTGTGACACTGTCACAGGGTGCCCAGAGAAGCTGTGGCTGCCCCATCCCTGGCGACGTTCAAGGCCAGGTTGGACACAGGGGCTTGGAGGGAGCACCCGGCTCTAGGGGAAGGTTCCCCCGCCTGTGGCAGGGGGTTGGAACTGGATGATACTTAATGTCCCTTCCAACCCAAACCCTTCTAGGATTCTGTGATATCTAACTTCAGCCATTAAGCCTTGTCTTCCAGCCAGTCCACTGCTGTGCATGTTCCTACTCAGAGACAGGGTGGCTATGCTTGCCTCCCTCAGCAGAAAGGCTGTTCATTTTTAAAATGGTACAAAACAAACCAAGTACAAGAGAAAAGTTGTAAAAGTAGATGCAATTTTACAGAATTACACTTCGTAGCACAGTCTAAGCTGTGGAGGTACAAGTACTGACGTGCAGAAACCATAGTAAGTAAAAACTGGGTTCTATTTCCAGATGTAAGTATCTTTAAAAACAAAAGAAAGAAAGGCATTTAAATAAAGATGTCCAGTTCCAGCAGCATAGACATAAAATAACATCTGTTGTTCCCCTGTGGTTGTCACTGGGAACTCAAGCTTTTTGAATGTGTATGGTTTTGCATCAGTAGCACTGTTAGGTTAACAAAGGATCACATCCTCTTCTCAGCCATACTCAACTATTCTTTTCCCACTTTTTTTCCCCTCCAGTTCAGAGGTTTGATCACTTCTAATTTATGACATGTTTAGTGTTTTCTAACAGAAAGGTTTTGGTCAGTTTGGAAGATCTTCAGAGCATTTCTCATAATCAGGAAGAGAACAAATACCATAAATACTAGTTCCCGTATAGAGTCCTTTTTAAAGGCACCTATATCTCATGAATACAAATGAATGTGCTATTAACCGATTTTTCAGAGTATTCTTTGAATTAGTTTTTTCTTCTGATGGGCAAGTGTATTGATTCCATTTTTATTTATCTGGGGGAAGGAGGAGTAGTTTTACAGGGACTTTATGCTTAAAGGTAATTTCAGCCCCAGTGCAACACAGCATTAGCTAAAATTAAAGCAGTAGTTCAAAAGCCTGAAATTAAGCACATGCTTACATTTATTGACAGCAAAACATATTCTCCAGAGCCCTAATTATTTACTGGCATTTCTGTGAGACAGTTGGAAGATTACCTTTACATTGGTAATTTCAGACAAAGGGTAGCATCTTCATCTACTAGTATTGTAGCTGGCATGTAAGCGAAGATATTACCATTAATTTTACTGGTATATTTTCAAGATGCTTTTTTCAAGCCAGTGTTCAAACAAATGTATGTATTCTGTCCTCTGTTGTTCAGAGATATTTTAAAAATACAATCCCTTTCAAAATAGCTGTAGCACACTCAGTAATTTCCAAGAATTTTAGCTTCAGACTTACCTCAAAGCCACAAATAGTTTAACAAAAGTTGGTAACAGTACATAAATACATTTGCTGTTCTTTGGGAAAACTCAGGCATGTCTCAACATATGCTTCCTACAGCATCTAGAATATGCCAGTTTTCTGATGAAGTACTGGGCTTACCAAAGGAAATAAGAGATTTTGGACTATGAGCTAGAATAATACCAATCTTCCATACAGAAATAGCCAAAATCATATTATAACATGTCATTTTAAAGGTACTTCTTAATTATATTACCACATTCTTATTTAAAATAAACACTACAGCTATCAGCTTGAGAAAATAATCTATGTACTGGTTCTGATATCACTCACCAGTGTATGCTGGAGAGCAGTGCTAAAATACTGACACACAGGAAAGTTGTTTTAAACTTTATGGTAGAACATAATACATTCTTGCTGGTAAGACATTCACTTGTGCCTTGACTCTTAAGTTGGCTTTCCTGCACTTGGTACCTTTTTATATAGCATGAAGGACTCACATTTAAATTTGAATATTGATTTTGTACTGCCACTCAGTGCTCTTCTGTGAAAAATGCACAGTAGTCCTGCTATTAATCTCCCTTAATTAAATATTCAAACTGTCTTAAGAAATTCCTCTGCTACCTAATAAAAATTTATGAATAAAATGAATATTAAAGTAGTAATCCCCAAGAAATCAGATAGCACTGCAATTAACAGTCAATTTGTAAGAGCATTAGCCAACCATGAATTCTCCTCATGATGTTGGCTTTTAAAATAGCCATGAACCACTAATCAACAGAATGGTGATGGTGAAGCTTGGGGGGCTGAACACAATTGGAAGAGATCTGTGAAACCCTGTGATAGTCTTTAAAAAATATGATGTCTGCCACTGTTTTGGTAATCTGGTCTTCTAGACCATTGCATAATCCAAAAATGCAGAATAATTTAAATGCTATATATTTGCTTTTTTGTTCTGTTTTCTCCTCCCTTAGGAATAGTGCACAAAGGAAATGGTGAAAACATGTTCATTTCCCAGCAGCCACCAGTCATCTCAACTGTGATGGGCAATGGACACCAAAGAAGCGTCTCTTGTTCCAACTGCAACGGTCTTGCACTCAACAGCAAACTCTTTGCCCCAGTTGCTCTTGCTTCTGGGCCTGATGGTAGCGTGTATGTTGGTGACTTCAATTTTGTCAGACGGATCTTTCCCTCTGGAAACTCGATTGGCATATTAGAGTTAAGGTAAAAAAATAATGGCTTTCTCTGACTAGTGTTCATTATCCTGGCTGAATGCCTATGAAAATCACTATGAGGCTTTTTTCTCTCAGGAGTTCAAGCAGCAGCCACGTTTTATTGCTATGTGAGCAAACGTCTCATCAACTTTCAAACAAACTCATCAGAAAACTTAAGCTTGCTCTAAAGTCATCAGTTAAGAAGGGCAGCTTAGCAGCCTTTAGAACAGGTTTTGCATAGTGAACTTCTACAAAGTGCAGAATGAATAGAGCTAATTTCTCTTACTGTGAGATTTTTCACTCTTTTTCTCAAAAAGGTAATATATTCCATGAAACATTTTTGAAGAAAACCCCATAAATCAATAGCAAATATGCAGAGTATCATGTCAAGGCACAGCATTGTGGCTGAAGATAGACTTACCCTGTTTAAAATTAATACAATTAAATTGTTCCTCATCTGTAACAGAGGATGTGACTGGGTTTAAGTAGACAAGAGCAAACCTGGCACTGCAGTCTCCTGGGTCACAGGCTGAGTCTGTGCCACCATTAATGGCTCCCCTGTAATTATGACCCCAGCTTCCTATTCCTTTTCAGGGCCGGAGGGGAAGGCAGGAAAAATCCTGGACCCTGATACACTAAATTTCTCTCACTTATCAGCCATGGATCTCCAGCTAGCTAACATTGCTGGTGATGATGTTTGTGCTGATTGTTCAGAAATAACTTGACAATGCGCAGGCAGTGGAAAGGAAGCAGTTAGAGAGAAATAATGCTAACAGGGTAAACAATGTTTTGTTACTGGGATAAAGCTCTGGGAGCAGTCAGGCAAAAAATACAGTTCTGTTGGTGACTAACATTTCTTGTCTTTTTCTTTCTTTTTTTTTCTAACCCTGAATTGATCTGTCTTGCTAGGAATAGAGACACAAGACACAGGTAAGAAAGACACAGGAACAGCAATATGTGAGCTATGCATGAGGAAACAGTCTTATAAAAGTCATTTTAGAAATCTGGATATAGAGAAGGACTCTGAATTTAATAAATACAAATGTTAATCAAATTCACCTTTGTTTATACTGAAGTAGGTTTGATTTGTTCCCTTTCAAGGAAGGAAACCTCCTTCTAAAAAAATCAGCTTGCACCACAACTTTTAGTCTCCAAAAGTGCAGGGGAAAAGGTTTCTTTTTACCAGGACAAATAAAATACTGTGTAAAAAGGGATAGCATTTGGAGACCAGTAAAGAGAGAGGGCCAATGGTCTTATTTTTTACTTCAAAAACAAACTTAGCCCATTTGTTTTTCTCATTATCAAGATTTTAATAAGAAATGGCAAACTTATTTAATAACTGGTTAAAATGGAAACTAAACTTTTAAGGTTACGGCGAAAAAATTTACTACAGGATAGAAATAACTTGTAGAAATATTCTTTGTGTATTCTAGTCTACTTGATATAGTTTTTAATAGGCTAATTTAAATAAACTCAGATACAGATTTGATTGCAAACTTCTGCAAATATAGCAAGTTTTTCCCATTTTCCCCCAATACTCTTGATATGTAAATATTGTACTAAGCAAGGCTTTAAGCATAAGCATCAGGAGTTTTGTAACAGCTGGTCTGTTAAATGTAACAACAAGGATGACAAAATAACGTATCCACAAGGAGGTTTTATAAGGAACCCTGGTTCTCTGCAGTTTTTACATGATGAAGACTGTTTATTTAACATCTCAAATTTTCCTTGCAACTTTTTCCACTGACGTATTTCATTAAAGTCATCTTTTGTCTGTCTGGTCTCTTCTGAGCTCACTCCAGGGAGCACAAATTGTTCTTAACATTTTCAACAAAATTTTATAATACTGGTGATACATAATTTGGCATTAATTGCTTCTAGCTCATCCTCTTACCCATTTTTCATCATACTACTGTCCTCTCATTCACTATGTTCCCTGGAATGGGTTTCACATTGGTTTCCCAGCTGTGGGAAAATCACTGACTGTTGTCAACTTCACCACAAACAGAACTGAGTAACTTGTTTCCTAAATTTGTTGCAGCAATCTTAAGTGTTAGTTAATTAACAATTGTTAATAAAAATGTCTCTTAAAAAAGTTAGGAATTTGATGGTCTTTCTAATCTGCAGAGCAGATGGGAAATCCTATACAGAGTTCAGGGGCTGTGGGCACGTCAGCTTCTAGCCCAGTCAACTGTGATATAAAGGCTCTACACCTATCTGGACTTTTATTTTATGCTATAATGAGAACCACACTGCAGTCTCACCAGGCTCAGGACACCGTGGTGTGCCGTGTGCTTAGATACTTTCCTCCAACTGGAAGTTAGCTTAGCACTGAAAACGAAACAGAAAGTCTCACTGGTTAATAAGATGCAGCCCAGTTCTCTGATTAGAATTTATGATCCTCACTATTTAATTAACATATGTAAATATTTTTTAAATAACATTTTATAATCTCAATAAGGCACTTCAGTGCATGAATTACGGTGCATTAATTCATGCCTAGTTGCACTGACAGTACTTGGCCTTCTGCCTTGCTCCTGACAATACAGTCGGCATGAATTAAGGCACCATATTTCACACCTTCGTATTTCCTAAGGTGTAGAAACAGATAAGAGTAACCAAGAGTGGGTATTTGTGCCAGTGCAGAACAGTCTGCGATTTGCTTTCATGCAACTTGTAGATTTGTTTTCAGTGCCAGTAGTGCTAGGACTTGTCAAATATAGAAAAATCACCTTGCTTTTGATAGTTATAATAGTTTGCTATTAGTTATGATAGTTTGCTCAGTTATAATTATAACTGAGCTGAAGTCACTCCAGGTAGCTTTACACTGGGTGGCTTGGGACTGATAGACACACTTCACCAATACCACTCCCTGCATAAGCTCACTGATGCCTCGCTGGCTGGTCAGGCTGCAGCCAGTACCAGTTCCTTCCTTCTTAGCAGTTGTGCTTGCATGAGCTACATTAAAGCTGGTGTCTCTTACACCTCTGTCATCTCCAAATCATTGAACAGATGGCTTCAGATAAGTAGAATATAATAGTTATCCTGCCACAAACAAAGATTAAAAAGAAAAACAATTTTACTTTGATGCTTTTCTGTTTTAGTACAAGCCCTGCACATAAATATTACTTGGCTGTTGATCCAGTCTCAGAATCCCTTTACCTGTCAGATACCAACACCAGAAAAGTCTACAAAGCAAAATCTCTTGTTGAAACAAAGGATCTGCCCAAAAATGCAGATGTGGTGGCAGGAACAGGTGATCAGTGCCTTCCATTTGACCAGAGCCACTGTGGAGATGGCGGAAAGGCATCCGAGGCCTCTCTCAACAGTCCAAGAGGTAAGAAAAGAGTATACCTGAAGTACTTGGTGTTGGTCATCTGTCATTTCCCTCTGTTACTTAGAAACTCATGTGCAACTGCATGTACAAAAATGGGTCTTAGGTGATGATTTAACCAACTGTAAGTAGGCCAAATAATTTCATTAAGCTCACTTACATACATTTTTAATACCAGTCCTTTATGAGTGAGTAGAACGAGCAGTAGGATCCAGCTTAGCATGCTCAGAAATACTCGTGTGTCAACACTCCTCTTTTATTACCTTTGAATTGCGAGGTGGCAGCATTTAATGATATTTAATTTTTAAGCGAATAAAATGATTGCAAAGTCCATTTTTTTAGATTTTATGCATTCAGGTGATTCCTGTAATGTTAATAACACTTACTCATACACATTAAATCAGGTCTGTTCAAATCAGACAGCCAGCAAAATCAGGTTTATTTGGAACTCTAGTTTGTCCTTCCTTATTAAATGCACTTTGCAAAATATGTGTATCTCACCTACTGCATCTGAAATTAGTATTTTGCTGCAGCCTTCCTGGCAGAGTACATCCCATATTCTCAGAGGCAAAATGCGTGTGAAGCCCTGAAGCCTCACCAACGCCACAGTTAATCCCTTGCAGCGTGCATTAGAACTGTGGTAAAGTCTCTGGATTTGGTGCTCTAAAGCAGCTGATCTCCCTCATCTCCCACCAAAATCTGTGGAACAAAGGGTACTCAACAGCTCCCATGGCAGAGCACTGAGCACCGATTAACATGCTTCCGCTATAGTACACGTCTTCCTCCTAATGTCTAGCTCTGAGGAAGACTTTTGATTATTTATTGTGAGCTAATAAAGAATGGCTGTATATCAGTAGGAAATTAGAATGTATATCCAAGTAGAAACATCTCTGAGACAACCAAATAATCCTGGTTTAAGGCTTAGCAAGAGACACATTGTAATTAGAGTGACTTTAACATGTCTTTAATGATAGAAGGTAAGTGTGAGGTAGGTACAAATAAATGTTAATCTTCAGGCAGCTAATTAATGTAATTAATTCTAAAAATAGAGGAAACAAAGGTTTTCAGATCCGTTAGCAGGGAAATGATCAATGTTTTATTGCTGATTACAATTGATTATATCTAACTATAATACAATTACTTGTTCCATCTTATTTTCTTATTGGGGAAGTATGTTGGTGAGAATTTGTAATATGCTACTTACTTTTAAAACATCCATTCATGGCCAGCTTCCTGAGCAGAAGGTTCTAGTGATAATGAAATGAAGAGGAACAAAAGTACAGTTCATGAATCCTGGGGTAGCAAGCTAATGTTAAAAACTTAACTGTTAGCAGACAATGGCTCATATATCAGCAAGTTCAGGTAATGACTCCCAGCTGCTTTTGATGTATGCATCTACTCTATATTAGATCAGTTTGAAATTGTCAGGTTTGTTATATTTTACATTTTAATCCCAAGGAACTGTGAATTGCCACATGCCCTTTTTGTACAGCAAATTGCAGCACTAACTTGTAGTCATCAGCAGTCAGAACAATTAGCTGTGTATTATCATAACAGCCTTGAAAGTACCTGTCCTTGTTTACTCCAAATTGTAAGGGGTTGAATAACCTTGGAGTCGTAGGAAGTACTTCCCTGGTACCCAGAAATATATTATTAAGAAACCTACAAGTCTCACATACTTAAATACAGGTTGAGAGATTCTTTTGGATCACTGATTTTGCTTGTTCTGGGAATAATTGTCAAGTAGGATGTCATCACATTTCCACTGGAATAACACTCAAACAGGATACAGGTGTTTTTCCTAGGAGGCAGGGAACACTGACAATAATTTTGTTGAGTCCAGAGACTCATCAACATCTTATCCATGTTCAAAAATAGTTGAACACAAAGCAACAGAGTGTTATGTAGTATTTGACCTCAAGTAAATTAATTGCTTCAATTTCTCACCTCTGACATTTTTACAATGCAAAAATAGGTACATGATAATGCAGGTAAAGACAAAGTAATTGCCAGGATGTTATTAAATATAATCAACTTGCATTACTCAATGACCAGACGAGATTAGCATTTATTTTTTCAACTGATCCAGAAAAATCTTTAGCTTTTTTTTTAACTCCTCCATTTGCCTTATTGTTGTTCTGAATATTTCTTTTTTGCCTATTACAAATGAAAAATAAATTTACCTCTTACCTGGTAAAAAGGTGATATCTAAGAACTCCGTGTAGTTGCCATCTCACCTTGGTTAGTTACAGCTCAAAAGCTGTAATCTCATTTTTGCTACCAGCTGCCTGTGACTCCGAGTAGGGCCTTATCCATATGACTCAGTTTATCCATTTGCAAAACTGGTATGTGTTACAAAGTGGGTGTTCCTTTTGAGACTTAATCGTGTTTGGTAGCATCCTTAGAGGTATGTTAATAAGGTGGAATTCAAATACTCTTATTTACTTTTCTAAGTGCTGTTTTAACTTTTTTGAACTCATAACAATGTTTCTGCTTCAGGGGGCACAAAAGTAGGTTTTGGAAAAGTCCTAGATTGTTACTGAATGATTTACATCTTTCATCAGCTTTTGTTTCTCATTATCTTTATTTGGCAAGACTGCTTTTGCCTAGTGGCTGGGAATTAAATGCCAGACAGGAAAACATCAAGAAGTCACACTAATCCATTATGATTTGATCCATTTTCCACAACTTATATTTTGCAAATAACAATCACATACAGCTTTATTCAGTCTGTTCCCACTTCTCTGTGAGGGACTAGAGATGGGGCTTAGTGAACATTAATCTTGCACTATTGTATGTTGAGCTGACTTTGAAAGATGCTTTTAAACATGCATGGGTGATGTAGTTGAAATTTGAACTTCAATATATTATTTTTACTGCAACTTTAATTCGGTAGAGATCTCAGACTAATGAGTCATGTAATAGATGACCAAGTACTTAAGCAGAATGTGGAATGATACAAGGTGGGGACATAAAATAAGATCCGTGACAAGCTGAACACATTTATTACACAAGAAGATATTGAAAATGAAGAAGTAACTACACAAGATATTAATCATTAACTGAATTCCAATCACCTGAACTTTAAAAAGTAACAGATTTTAATTTGGGGGGGTGGATTCTGTTTGGTGGGTTTGGGGATAAATTGATAAGAAGTATTTATGGCACGTCTAGTCACCAACACTATCATTTAAACAATCTGGATTCGTAATTTTATCACATAAAGAGACAGTGTCCTGATTTTAACTAGTCATTGAGTATTTGATCAGTAAGAAGCACTAAAATTAATAGATATAGCTGGGAGGAGTTCCACTTAGCACTGCAAAGCCAATACCTGGATCAAAGGCATTAAACACTTCTGAAATCAGTCAGCTTTAGACATGTAAATAGATTTGACTTTCCAGACATAATTGGCAGAGGCGGTGAGAGGCTGATACAATGAAGTTAATACATTTTGCCTGAGCTAAAGGTTCTCCCAGTCAGTACACTAAGAAGAGTGTCTTAGATTAACATCTGATTTCAATTAACTTGTATTTGTGACGCACTCAGAGCATTCACACAGGACAGCTGTGGTGGAAATGCAAACTAAGTAACTTTTGTGAAAACAATAGGTCAGTCCAATGGTTGAACCCTAAGCATCAGAAGTGATTTACAACATTTGGGAAGCCCAAGCACTAAATCCAAAGGTTTAAGCATCTAAGGATCCTGCAGTGTCTGCTTTTTGATTCCTGGGTCCAGACTGGACTCTAGAGCTAGAAGGTAGATGTGCATGCTCTCTGTGCAAGCGATGTGTGCAGCCGAAGCCTCAAGAAGTTAAAAACTGAGTAAAGAGCATTTGAATGCAGTGAAGTGACCTCAAAGTAAGCACTAGGGAAATGTAGAAGGTTGAAGTTCTAAATCCCATGCATAAAAATACCTTATACACAGCTGCAGGGAAGAACCTTTTTCACTCAGACCCGTGGCCATGAACTAGCAACACAAATGAAATCTTAAAGTACAAATCAGTTCTGCAGCACAGTTTTATTCATTTTGCTTGAAATTACTAAGGAAATCCCACTAAAAAAACATGGTTTTGAAAATATGTGTGCCTCAGTAGCTTACATGTGAAAGTATCAGTCTTGTTGCTCACCGTCTGCAGCAATATTTCCTAAAGGAAAGCTGTAAGAACAACTGCTCAGATTAAACCTTTACATTTGTCAAATGACAGTAGCCTGTTCAGGACATGCTCCTGCTTAACTAAAAGATTCCCATTACCTTCAGTAGGATGCACACCAAATTCCTAATACAGCCTCTTGTGAAAACAGGACCCCCTTGGAAATTATTTATTCAGCGATCTTTGCTATCCTGTAAATTCCTAAGACCTTTTCAACCATTCCCTACAGTTTGAAAGGAAAGCAGAATGGGGTGAGATGTTTCATTAGCAATATATAAAGTAAGAAGTAGACAAACCAAGGCGATTTGCAGCCTCCAATCATTGTCATGTATGCGTAATAGAACAGCAGAAAAAAATCATCTCATGCCATTTCTGATTCAGCAAAATTTATTCCTTATTTTTCTCTTAAGTAGTCTTAGCTACCTATGATTTCAGAAGTCTGAGAATCTCATAGAACATTTAAGGTAAATTTTTTTAGACAGCAAGTTTCCCTAAATTTCATCTGACCTTCATGTGAATGTATAACTTTTCTGCTAACATTTGTCAGCAGTAAGTATGACCCCAGTCAATCATGTCTCAGACTGGAAGCAAGACGTTTTCATTCGCTGTCACTAGTTAAAAATGCTGTGTGCTCCAACTCTACTGCTATGCGTCTAAAGAGAACAGCACTAGAGTGCAAGTACCAAAGTCATGTTCCAGCTGACAAAGAACCACTGAATATTTTGCTGCTGGTACTGTGACAGTAATGAAGTGAAGATGACAAAGATCACAAAGCAACAGACTGCAAATCACTTGAATCATATTTTGAGTGGTGTATTATGATAACCTATAAATAACTAATTGCATAAAATTGCTTTAGTAGTTTCTAGATGGCAGCTTTAATTAAAAGCACCGGAGACATTTAGAAGTTTGGAAATGGATGGCATGTAATTTGCCCTTTTACCACCATAAAACGGTAATTAACCAATTTGATGCACTTCTTCCTATTAAAAGTTTTATGAGAATTGCAAGTTCTTTCTAAATACAGTTTTTCTTCAGCAGAAGGTGGCATTCTCTTTTATCGGCCCTCACCAGTAGTTTTAGATGTTCTTTTTCAAATTCTTCAGAAGTTTAATTAGAAGTTTTCAGTATAAAATGCTCATTTGCAAAGTTTTTAGCTGAGAAAAAACTGTTAAGTAGAATTTCCAGAAGTGGGCAATATGTAGCTCTAGCTGCTCTTTGTTGATGCATTCAAGGAGGATTTGTTCCCAAAAAGTCTCTTAGAATGCAAGTGCAGACTAAGATGGCAGTGGGGAAAAAAGAAAAGA
The DNA here is from genome assembly GCF_000696875.1 of Nestor notabilis. Lineage (NCBI taxonomy): Eukaryota > Metazoa > Chordata > Aves > Psittaciformes > Psittacidae > Nestor > Nestor notabilis. Next base: position 43,633 of record NW_009934993.1, read on the forward strand.
AAATCTCTTAAAGGAGAATTTACTGTATTACTTTTAATCCATATTTTTAGCAATATCAGCTTAGCTGCATTAATGTTGAAATGCCAAAATTATTATACCTCTGATCTTTCAGTCTAGAAATCATATATATTTTGAATTTATACCTGTAAGAACCACAGACAGAAGTGATCAGTTTGCTTTCAAGTGTTATTTGCATTTGTAATCATATATGTATGTGCACTGAGGCAGATCTGTCAATGGAAATAATCCTTTATCCAAAATCACTGCTGAGAATTTATAACAGAGAAGTTATAATCAACCTTCTGTGTTTATCACGGTTGTACCCAGCCCATCCACTAAGTACTATTTTGCGCAGAAAACAGTTAAAAAGAGCAGATTTCTTTCTGCAGAGCCTTTCTAGTGATGATACATGGTAGCCATGTGCAATTGCACTAGCAGAGTTCATTTTTAATGTTAGTTAACAGCAGTTAAATGGTAATGATTGAAAGACCTTAGTGTTTTAACTATTGTTCCAAGATGCCTGTGCATAAATCTACTGGAGATAAATGTTCATAAGAGCAACTGTTTTCCATTCAGATAAAAAATTTAGTCCTAAGACAGTCCCAGTGACTAAAGAAGAATAAAACCAGTCCTTCAGTACAAGTGTGTTACTCAGAAAAAGAGATTGTGCTCAGCCACAAGACTAAATCCTTGCGCAAGTTTATTTTGTCCTTAACTCGGACATCTGTGTTTAATGAGTAATCTCATACACAAGCAAGGTAAGTCTGTCATTTGTGCAATAGGTCACATCTGTGCCCAAAGACAGCATCTGCTGAGCATTCAATTTAGTGCTACGGTTCCTTAAAAAAAACCCAAAAAAAATAAGAATCAGACTGAGTTTAATACAAACTCTGCTCATGCTCTGTGCAAGGAAAAGATACCCCAAAATGACCTTTTTAACTCACTGATGGAGTGAACAGTGTTCCTACTTAAACTCAGTGCAATTCATTACACTCAGCATGTGCCTGTTTCCTCTGCAAGTTCCTTGGTGATTAAAGCACAATTGAAGTGCTGCATGTGATTTGAGTCTGCATTACACTGTACGTCAGAAAAGGATTAAAAATAAGCTCTTAGAGTACAGATTATGTGAAGCATCATGCACAGTGTGACAGGAGCATTAATGAATCCAGCTCTAATAAAGAACAAATTGGGACAGTTCGGCCATAAATCGTATTTTGTTTTCCAGTGGATGCCTTGTATAGGGTTTTTGTCAGCAAGACATAACGGCTAAATATTTTTCTCAAATAGGTAAGGTCATATTTTAGTGTACATTAGTAAGGACTGGAAGCAGTAGTTTCTTGTTGAACACTGGTACTTGAAGAAACTCGCTTCTTAGGAAGTACCAGGAATTTATCATCTTCAGTAGAAATAATGAAGACATGGGCTTGCTTATGCCATCACACTGGCAGATGTACTTCCCTTGCAGATAGATTGCCTTTCTGCAATGGCTGGAGAGCAAAACATTAAAGGATGTTTAGTTTTCTTATATGGTCAGTGTTTGAAATCCATTCAGCAACACAGCTGAGTAGCTTTATTTCATTGCAGCATAATTTTTGGTTTTTATATAATGGATGGTTTGCAGCCAACACAGCCATCTGTTCACAGGGAAATTGTGTAAAACAGAAGATGCACTTGCCCTAGTGATAGGTCCTGGCCCTGTGTTATCCGTGGCAGGGATCTGACCCAGGTGAGAAGCACAGCTCCTTGTATACAATGCAGCACCAGCCCTCTGCAAAGGCAGACTGAGACACAGCACATGTGCTGTAGTTCCTCATCTGAGCCTGTGAGCCACACTGGAAAGCAAATCCCATCTAATACTGCTCCACAATACAATAGCAGTAAGGTTAGAAACACCCCCAACAATCAGAGCTGCAGGCACACCACAAGTGTCACATAGGATGGTCCTTGCTCCTCAACCCTTCTCTGACACAGTAGTCCAGCACTGATTTTTCTTCTCAAAAGGATTCTTGAGGAGACTCTCAGGAAAGTAGGAGGAGGCTGGAACTGAAGAGACTTTGGTCTCCAACCTTCACATATCTCCAAAGAGAAAACCCTCAAAAAGTTACCTAGCAGGTTTTCCATTTACTAATAATCACAGAATACCACGTTGGAAGGGACCTCAAGGATCATCTGGTCCAACCTTTCTTATCAATCTCTTAGCATGTTTCATCTTTACAGATAAAGCTGATCAGAGCAGTAATGAGACCAGGCAGGAGGGTGGGAACCCCTAAGCATTCAGAGCCCAGCTCTACCTGTGCTATGGCAGGGTTCCAAACTGTGGCAGCCCTTCTTTTCTGTAGAGAAGATTTATCCATGTACAAAATAATCTGCAGATCATGACTTAGGCCATTGGGAGCTATTGTCATGAAAGCCTCTGCAGACCTCCAGATGCACCACAGAGGGTGCAGTCCTTTCAAGTGCAGCTTGCTCTGTTGGCTTCTGCCATGTGCATTCCCTCAGAATAACTTGGGAAAAAACTCATCAGATTTATGTATTAATTGTTTATAAGGTCATTAATAACCAGGCCAGGTTTCTTTTTTTTCTTTGGTTGGAGTCCTAGAGTGGATGTTTTAGCAGCTCAGTTGTGTCAAAAGAGATTTTGCAGTTCACACATCTAGCCTTTGTTTCTGAAGAGGCACTGGCCCTCAGCTCCAGCCCTGTGGGCACCCCTAATTCTGGTGTTTTGTGTGCACAGGTCTCCTCAGCACAAAGTCTTTTTAGTGTGCATGACGGGCAGACAGAGGTGCCACCCCTTCCCAAAAGCTGGAACACATAGGTCACCCTCCACAATACTACAGCAAACCCTTTTGCTTCTCAGATGCACTCTTTTCCTCAGCTCACCTTCAGACCCTCAGCCTTTCAGATTTATAATTGGATTCTCAGAAGCAGATGACAGCCAGGAGCTTGCCAGTTGCTCTGTAGCTTCTGAAAGCACCATTGCTCTCTAATTAAAGAGTAAAGATCCTCTGAGGGAACCAAGGAGGCGCAATGTATGAGCTGGTGGGCTGGCATGGAGTCCTAAGATACCTGCTCTTCCTCCAGCCTTTTTATAACCTCCCTGATTCCCCTAGCTAATCTATCCAGCCCTTCCAGGTGATTTCAATCCCACAGGTGACATCTGCCCTGGAAAATTGGATATTTCAGTGATCAGCCATTTCACATAATGAAGTCATGTATCCTAATCCTGTACCCTGCAGCACTTCAGCAGTCCTTGGGCATTTTTTGTCCTGGATGGATAAGGTGACAGGGTGGTGCATACCCCTCTTCTAACACCAGTTCACAGCCAAATAAATACAGTGAATTGACAGTTTAAAGAATTAATTTTCAACCCTGTGCTGATAGATGTCCTGAAAGCTGGACATAATAGGAGCACTAGACACTAAAGTTAACTGCTGTGGCCTTTGAATGTTTTTTGTGATGATACCCTCAGACATTTGCATGGTGCCTAAGCATCACCTGTCCTGAAGAGGCACCTCTAGATGGGAACTGGGCGGTAGGGGACACAGTGGCAGGGTGTACCCAAAGCCTGTCCCCCTGCAAGACCTCACAGCCTCAGTGCCTCCCTCTCAGCCCGAGTAGGAAATGGAAACCCTCCATCAGAGGAGGTCCCACTGCTCTGGCACGGGACAGAGTCGAGCCTCTGCTGACCTCCTGCTGTGGTAGAGAAAGTGGTGTGGACATTATTCCTGCTTTCTGTTAGAAAAGAAGTGGTCGTGGGCAGTTTGTCTTGGGACCCTGCCACTGGGTGCTATGGGGCTGGGAGGTGAGGGAATTCAGTTTGGGGTTGCTTTCTTCTTTAATGGTGTGTGGAATTGCTGTGTAAGAACCTAAACTGGCGTGCAGACAAGTGTTTTGTAAACTCAGAGTACATGCAGTCTTCGGCTGTGCTAAATGCAGGGGACAAAAATCAAGAACCATATAAGCCACTGTCCAAACCATCTGTTCAAGCCCTCTGCCTTTCATTTCTGTGTAGCAGAACATAAATTCATTATTAAAATAGCTTGGCTTTGCACAGCAGCTGCTGTAATAGCAAAGTTATGCAACTTTAAATGGGAAATTGTAAAGTAGTTTAAAAAGCAAAAAATTGAGCTGTTTTGGTAGAAAGGATTTCACAAACCTAACATGAATAGAAATGCTTTTCTAGCTATATTTTCAACATTTCAGGGAAAAAAAATCTTTCTTACAGTTCATGCAATATAGAAGAATTTAACAAATTGAATGTAGGAAGAACTGGGGAGAAAGTGTTAGACTGGTCCAGAACAAGGCTCGACATGGCTGTACCACACACTGCTAATGGGAGGCAGCAAGCCCTCCATGCCTCAGTTTCCCCATTGAAATACAGAAGACCATGTCCTTTGTGTAGCATGCACATTTGTTCCAGGCTGCACCTCTCCTGAGCAGTGGTGCTAGAGGTAGTGCAGATCCAGAGGTGGGAGAACTGCAGTGGTTCCTGCGGAAACCCACTCCCGTCGGGA